>NC_056725.1:1013171452-1013365911 GCF_019279795.1 Protopterus annectens
TGTCTGTGATTTATGAGAAAAATCAGGGACAGGGTAAAAGATGTAAGACAAAATTTAGATACATTTTGCAAAATCAGGTGCAGTCGATAGGTATGGTTTTCTGTATAAATCATAACTTCTCTGCATACCTCTCAGCATCTTTGCTCATGAATTCTAGGCATAGGAAAAACAATGGGGGTAAAATCAGGGAAAATGTTTAAATATTACTCTAATTAAGTTACACAAGTTAATAAAGCACCATGTTTTGCATCAGCATACAGTTTCTAAGCTGTAAGAAGTATGAAACACTAATGTCCAGCTTCACAGACTTCTCCGAAATCCTCAGTGATTTACCAATAAATCAAAAAACATTATAAGGGACGAGGGAAACTGAGAAAAAGCCAGGATTCTGTAAAAGAAGGTACGAAAGTCAGGAATTTAATTCACAAGCAAACATTTTTTGTGTAAGAGAATGTGTTTCAGGCAGTGGGGAAAAACTGATAAAATAAACTGGAGCAGAAGTGGAAAGATTGTTCATTTATGTGCTATATAATAGTACTTTTATGAATTTTAGGTAGAACACTATAAAATAAGAAAGTCAGTTCTGCAAAAGCAGTAACTCATATGCACACTTGCTCACACTCGCCCACACTCACACAATCACACACTCTTGTAAACCCATACACACTAGGACTCAAACACATACAGACTGTGAAGTTAAGATTTGTCCCTTTTCTGTACAAAATATTGCATTACTCCTTTTCTGCCATATAGGTTGTAAACACACTTTGTGCTCATAGCATAAAAGTTGCAGGCTTATAAATTACTAATAGAACAGCAGCAGCTGATTACCGTATAATTGCAGTTGATATGTTGCCCTCTCAAGAAACATATTATGTACGATGACAAGGAATACACAAATCAGTCACTTCTCGGCTTCTGTCGAGCTTTCCACTTCCTGTATGTGCTTGTCTATTAGCGCTGATGTCATCTGGGTACTTTGCACATCCGAGAATGTGAGAAAATGTTAAGAAGAAGATTTCTTAGCTGGTAACAGAGTCCAGGAACAGCTGAAGCTCGCAGATGATCGTTGTGAGGTAATTATTGAGTGAAATAGTTTCTTATGTAATCCGCGGGAAAATCAGTTTAAAATGTTAATGAGCCTTTTTTTTATTCCTCTGCTCTTCTCTTTACAGGAAAAATAACAGTATGAGACTTGAGAGTCCAAACCAAGCAGATTACAGTGTGTAAAGCATGTATGACCAATTCCATACAACAAGTTAACCAATGGATTTGAAATGATATTAAGGTAAGATCAGACCATAAACTAATCTCACTGGATATTCACATCCCGACCCCACTCCCTGCCCAGAAAACCACAGTGAAAAACTTCTCTAAAGCAAATTTTACACTCCTCAAAACTGAGGTGGAATCCTTCAAAGCCCCCGGGCCTGTGGAAAATACAGCCCAGACCGCAGAATCCTTTATAAACGCATTCTATGAACACCTTCAGGAATGCATGGATCATGCGATCCCAAATAAAACCAAGACCCAATCCTCCAAAGGCAGACGTCCTGTCTGGTGGACCCCAGCCATAAACAAACTATACAATAGAAGGAGGAAGCTACTAAATGATAAAGCAAAATCCCAAAAGGGAAGGCATCACTGATCAGTATTAGCAAAAAACTACGGGCCCACATAAAATTGTCTAAGGCCAGCTTCGAGAGAAAAATTGCACAGGACACTAAGGATAATCACAAGGCTTTCTTTAGTTATGTTAGGAACCTGGGTGGTAATTCCCAGATATGCTCAGAATTAGTCCAAAATGACAAAAAATACACCGAACCCACAGACATTGCCAACATCCTAGCTGACAGGTTCAGCGCAAACTTCTCCCCCCCCTCCCCACCAAAAGGGCAAATATCTATCCCAGCAGAGTGCTGCCCCCCTGACATCTCAGATGCTCAGGTAAGAGCTGCCCTCTCCAAAGCAAAAAACACAGCATCAATGGGACCAGATGGTGTCCCGGGCTGCGTCCTACATGAACTCAAAGAAGAGCTAAACCCAAACATAAAACTACTGTTCAATCTCAGCCTTACTACAGGATATGTGCCCAAAGAGTGGCGTACAGCAACAGTGGTCCCTCTCCATAAAGGTGATGCCTCAACTGATCCTGGAAACTATCGCCCCATAAGCCTGACTAGCTTGGTCTGCAAAGCTATGGAAAGGATCATCATGGACCTCATAAATAAAGATATTGGGGACCTACAAACACTGGATCCTACCCAGTTTGGCTTTGTTAAGGGCAGATCCTGCCTCTTAAAACTGGTTGATTTCTTTGAAACAGTCACCAAGGCCATTGACGAGGGGAAGGTGGTCCACACAGCCTACCTGGACCTCGCAAAGCCTTCGATACAATACCCCACTGGCATTATAGATAAGCTCACCAGCTTAAATATAAACCCCTATGTCACTAGATGGATTGCAAACTGGCTCAAGGACAGAACCCACATGGTTAGAATTGCTGGAGCCATGTCAGACTCCAAACCAGTTACAAGTGGTGTCCCACAAGGCTCAGTCCTGGGACCTCTCTTGTTCGGTATATATTTCTCGGAGGTACAGGCCAACACGGAAGGACTGTGGCTGACCAAGTTCGCAGATGACTGCAAACTGGGTGCCATAATCGACTCTCCAGCCGACACAAGCATCCTCCAAAAGGGCCTCATAACAGACAACTGGTGCCAGAGCCATGGCCTCAAGCTAAATGCCACAAAGTGTATAGTCATCCCCTTTGGCAAAAACAAAGTGCCCACAAATTACCACATAGGTGGAAATCCATTAAGTACAGGAGAAGTAATTAGGGACCTGGGGACCCAAGTTGATAGCAATCTCTCATTTGACAACCACGTGGCCAAAGTGGTTAGAAAAACATTTTATATAGCCCACCTAATCATGAAGGGATTCACATCTAGATCAGGGGAGGTCATCGTGCCTCTTTACTCATCCCTCATCAGGCCCATAATTGAGTACAATGCCCCTTTTGGGATGTACCTTACCAGACACCTGCAGCAACTGGAAAGACCCCAAAAGTACCTCACCAAGAGGATCAAAGGGCTCAAACAGATGCCATATGCTGCCCGGTTAAAGAAACTCCAGCTCTACTCAGTGGCATACCGCCTGTTCAGAGGAGATCTGTGCCTGACGATAAAGCCATGTCCAACCCGGAATTAATGGACATGCTGCACCTCAGAAAATCCAAATCCCATCGAGCTACGCTCGAGACTTGAACCTCAGCACTGAAATAAATAGGACATGCTGGAGGGACAGATTCATAACCCAGAGGCTCCCTTCACTCTGGAATAAAATCCCAGTCCAGGTTAGGCAGAGTCCCTCACTGACTCTCTTCAAGAGGAATCTTGATGAGTGGATGGGAGATCGTAGGTTTACCCCGGGTATCACTTCTGTGTCACTGTTAGATAGAGGCACAGTATACTAACCTCGAAAAAGGGCATAGCAAAATAAATTTAAAATGGGTGGCGAAAGCCAAACACATTCTGGCTAGGCTTATAAATGTCCTAGGGCAGATAGCCTAGTATGAACCTATGAACCTATGAACCTATGAACCTAAGAATAATCTACACACATCAGAAGCATAGACGTAACATTTCTTTTTAAATTTTTAGACCCAAAAAAAAAAACATATACAGATTGCACTTCCCAACCACATACAGATAACACTTCCCAAATATGTGCTTGTCTATTAAAAGCCATAACAAATGTTCTATATTAAATTTATATCTGTAAAAGACACTATACATACGGGATTAGTTAATTATACATAACATGTTTTGTCTTGATGTTATTAATGTATTAGAGGTGTCTTATAAAAGGTGTTATATGAATATTTAACTGTATTTTGGCTATATCAAGTTAAATCATATATTAAGACCTATAATAATTACATTATTACTATATTTTGGGAAAATACCATACTATTATGATTTATACTATAAGGGTAGTAGTGATTGCTATAAGCAGATGAATAATAATGTTTATCTGTGAGAAAGATAAATTATATGCAGTAATATAATGATTAATATTAAAATGTTGATATAGATGTAAATCTTATATATGCTTAACATAACAGATGGAAAGATGAGCTTACCTTGCAAATAGATTATAACTGTATAGATTTGCTAACAGTTTAAAGTCCAAAACAACAAGACATTGTATTAGAAAAGAATGTCTTATGTTCATTTACTTTTCAGTCTCTTTTGTTTTTCATTAGTTTTCCATGTGGAATTAGATGCCAATCTTTTAAAAGATGAATTAGCCCATTCCATTTCTTCTAATTTTTCCAGTATTTTATGATTTTTAACAAAGGACATTGCAGAATCCAGATCATCAAACATCTTGGGACCCTCTGGAAGGAAGACTTTCAACCTCGCAGGAAATAAAAGGTGAGCCTTTATTTGTATTTTCTTTAGTTCTTTAATCAATGGTAAAAATACTTTCCTCTTGGTAATGACCGGTGTAGAGTAGTCATTGTCAAAATGGATTATTGAATCATTGTATTTTAGTGGAGACTTAGACCAAGCTGTCTTTAATACCAACTCTTTATCCGATGAAGACAAGAATTTAACAATAACTGATCTGGGTTGCTTTCTGTTAGTGCTGTTTACTGCAGTTAGTGCTCAATGTGCTCTTTCTATTCCAAAAGACAAAGCTTCTGGTAAGTCAAGTGTTTTAGGTATCTAGGTGTTAAGGAAAGTAGCCATGTTATTGCCCTTAATATTTTCAGGAAGTCCAAAAATCCTTAGATTGTTTTGACGGGATCTATTTTCAAGATCATCCAACTTGCTTTGTAACATAGTATTTTGTTTAAGTAGAAATTCAGTATTGCTTTCATTCTGCAGAATTCTGCCATCCATGTCATTTAAGGATACCTCTATATTGGATATTTGGATTTTCTGTAGCTTCAAATCAGCATGTAGTAGTTCCATTTGTTTAGTGGCTTTTTTCTTTAAAGCTGTTTATTTTTGAGTCCATTTTGTCAATTTTTGTAGTTAAGTCCTGAATGTTGGATATTAGAGTTTGTAAGTCTCTTTTCATACTGGAGTCCTGACTGGCTGTCTTAGAGTGACTCATGTTGGAATTCTCTTCAGATGAATTGTGATTTTTCCAAGTAGATGTTTGACTGGAAAATGTGTCCACTTTCATTTTTTTTAATTTTCTTGTAAAAGAAGTTTAGATCTAAGATACTGTATAGAAAAAAATCCAAGTTTTCTTGTTTAAAGGACAAAAATCCAGTAAAGAAAATTATCTTCAGTAGAGCTGCTGAATTCTGCTGCTACACAGTACTCATGCTAGCCACGTCCCCCCTTCACAATCATTTTTAATGGAAAGAAATAACGGATGCACATGGTTATGTAAATGGCAAGAGACAAATAATATCTACAATAAACCGATGGCTGCATTGTGAAACACAATCCATCTGTTAGCTTAAAATAAAGCATTTTGTAAATAAAAAATAGCAACATCCCTTTGCAGTAGGTCAGTTGTTAAACTGGAAACAAGTTTTAAAGCAAATAGCAGTATCAAGCTCTCTGGATCCACTCAGTCTTCCCTAATATGAAACAAGTTCCTTACCAACACTCTTACATTAATATAGTGCATATTCATCCTCTGAGCACTATGAATAAACAGATGAGGTGTTAACTCATTAGCATTCATGAATTCCTCAATCTGCACTAAGTGTATGGCAGGTAAAGATGGTGTCAGGACCTACATGGCTGCTTGCTCGCACCCTAGCACTGCAAGGAGGAGCATCGAGAAGTGTTACCAGCTAAGGCATTGTAAGTGTGAATGATTAGTCTCACTGTAGGAACAATCAGTGTTTCATGGTCTGTCCTCTTTGATATACACTTACTGAGGGTGTGTCAGGGAGAAAAGACTTATAAGAAACTTTGGGATTATGTTGGCTGACTTAGGACAACAAAATTCGTAACATTTATAAACTTTTTTTATGAACACACTTTGTGCCTCTGAGTAAAAATGTATTGGCAGTTCTTAGGAAGTACATTACTCATTTAAACTAATTTCTAAATTATTTTTAGAAAAGCATAGATAAGGGAAGGATGCTCACAATATAAAGAGAAGAAAACAGCTCCAATGTTGCAAATATTTGTTTTATATTGTGTGAGGAAATATTAGTTTAACTGTTGCCAGTATTCCATTCATCCACATATATACTGGCAAATTACAAAGGACAACTTTCAGAACTTGGTTCTGTAGTACCTTTAATGTGAAATGATAAAATACCACATCTTGACTATATGTAATCAATTTTTCTTCTTCCTAGTATAGATCTGTGTTTGTATTAATGTCCTGTTTTGATGGTTCAAACCCAGAGAAGGTGCTGTTTGTGTGAATATAGTGTTTAAGGAGCATATGTTCATATTGCAAGACAAAACAGTTGAGGAAACATCACAAATATACATTTTAACTACTTGTTTTATAATGTTTTCTTTTTTATCTTTTTTCTCTCTCTCCATCCTTTTTATGCCATTTGGCATTGTGCACTCTTGACTGACAGGGCGGCGCAGTGGCACAGTGGATAGTGTTGTCACCTCACAGCAAGAGGTTCTCAGGTTCAATTCTCAGCTGGGGTGCCTTCTGTGTGGAGTTTGAATGCCCTCCCTCTGGGTGCCCCTGGTTTCCTCCTACATTCCAAAGACATGCAGTAGGTGGACTGGACACTTTAAATTGTTCACAGGTGTGAGCATGCATGCGAGTGTGCAGTGTGGAAGAACTACTGCAGCAGGACTAGCCACCTGGCAGTGTAAACCCTGGCTCTAAATGATTGTCACTGAAGTGACACCATGACCCCGTGTATGGAAAAAAGGGATCGTTGATGGATGGACTCTTGCCTGGCAGCAGTCCCTAATAGTGAATGAATGTTCACTTCCTAAAGTGAAAAATTACAAATTTAATTTGGAATGTCACCAGTAACACAACTGAGACTGGCATCAGTGTGCTTTTGTCAACACTCTGGACAGTACTGAAAAAAAAAATCATCTATCATCTAACTATCTCCATGGCACAAGTTGTAAGTGAAGTTAGCTTAGAGAAAGATGTCACATAATGCAGGGTTTAAAGCTAGTCTACAGATGTTTTTTAATGACTAGATTCTGAATAAATATTGACACCCAATATTGTATATGAAATGACAGGCTAAAATCTGTGGTAAATGCTAAAAGTCTTACCCGATGTCCATGTGAATTTATGTTACAAATCAGTTGTTTTTGTAAACTCACCTCTTCTCATTAGTAATGACAATATGCGTTACATGTGTTGTATCATGTAGCATTGTGTAAAGTGGGATAACACAAAAACAGTAATATGAGTAATGTGGACATATGTATCATACATGCTAGAGACCAATAAAACCACAACAGGCACCCAAAGAGGCAGAAGGTAATAATAAACACGAGCCTGTAGGTGTAAGCAGCAGCAGGTTTAATCACATAAACACCACACAATACAAAGCGTTTTTGTCCACCAGACTTCCTCAGATGTAAAATGAATGAAGACTGTGCCTGCTTATATACCCCTCCCAATCTAATTAGTAGTTAAAACAATTGTTTAATTGACACCAATTAAATCCTGTAACTAAAATATTCATGACAACCTTTTCCACAAATACAGATGAAAGTAGATAAAAACATGCAAATTTTTTAAAAGAACTTTAAAATAAATATATAAATACTAAAACCATCACAATGTGTTGGACAGATAAATAAACTTGAATCAAAAACCAACAAAAAGAACTTGCAAAACATTATATATACTTATTTTATAGTTTTGCAGCTCTCATTTTTGGCAGTTGTTATTGGAAGCCAATAGATTCCCAGGGCTGAATGAATACATATCCATTGCCCCTATTTTAAAAATGAGAGCTGCAAAACTATAAAATAAGTATATATAATGTTTTGAAAGTTCTTTTTGTTGGTTTTTGATTCAAGTTTATTTATCTGTCCAACACATTGTGATGGTTTTAGTATTTATATATTTATTTTAAAGTTCTTTTAAAAAATGTGCATGTTTTTATCTACTTTCATCTGTATTTGTGGAAAAGGTTGTCATGAATATTTTAGTTACAGGATTTAATTGGTGTCAATTAAACAATTGTTTTAACTACTAATTAGATTGGGAGGGGTATATAAGCAGGCACAGTCTTCATTCATTTTACATCTGAGGAAGTCTGGTGGATGAAAACACTTTGTATTGTGTGCCGTTTATGTGATTAAACCTGCTGCTGCTTACACCTACAGGCTCGTGTTTATTATTACCTTCTGCCTCTTTGGGTGCCTGTTGTGGTTTTATTGGTTCCTGGTTCTGTGGCACCCTTTCCTTTGAGTTTTTGGATTACTTGATACATGCTAGAGAACTTATCCATATCTCACAATTTATCATGACAGTAATACATTTTTGTAAACATTTATGCCATGAGTAATTGTATGTACTGTGCCAAGAATGACTCCTGTCATTCTCTGACTGTCCACTTTTTGAACAAATGCCACTATATGAAATCCTGATGATGTACAACCTAAATGCTACTTGTGATGTGGCAAACAAATGTGTAAAGGGTGAATGTGTCATGTTAATGTGATAAGTGCTGTGTTCCTTGCTAGATATATCCTTTAATTGTGCTAGTTTGCAATACAAGTTTTTTTTTTTTCATTTTGCATTTGTATGCTGCTCAGCAGCATGCAAACATAGTTCACACCAAAGGAAAAAAGTGAAAAATTTAAGTGGGGCTGCATTCTGTAGTGCCAACTAGCCTGGCACCAGTGCATAGCCACCAGTACTCTGGAGAGTACTGAGGGAATAAAATGCACTTCTTAGCTTACTTTGTGACACAAGGTATAAGTGCAGTGATCTTACAGAAAGAAGACAGGTGATGCACAGTTCAAATCCTGTTTACAGACATATTTGTGAGGGGGGTCAGAATACCGTTTGTCACAACCTTTTGATTTGGAATGTAATACTAAATACAAATGAGTATCATAACTATTTTTATTGCAATAAATGAAGCACTAATGCTTGCTATATAAGCCCAATATAATGTGTACAAAGTATGATAAAAATGACAATCATGATATTTTATTTAGAATGCACTTGCATAGGTATGATGTGCATAATATTTATTATAATTATGAAACGTTATCACATATCAAACTGTTTAGGACACTATGTCTTGTAAAGTATGTATGTAACATATCCCAACATGTATTACTCTGGTCAAGTAACTCCATGCACCTGAAATATATTTACAACCATAAATAATGTCTTTTATGCAGAAATGCAGTCCCATGATTATTTCAAATCACACAAACATACAGGCATCTCTTAAGTATATCTCCATTTATTCTTAAATTAGTATATCTGTAAATGATATGTTAAAAAGTAGAACTGATGGTTTATAAGCAATGTTTGTACTACTCAATATTTCTAGTGTGTAATACCAACAGCCCAATATGTCACAATTCATACCATTTTTCCTCCAACAAACAATGATTAAAACACCATAAAGCTTTTCAGTGTTTAATATTGGAGCATGTGTCAATAGGCTGAGCATCACACATGGCCAAATCTCACACCTTCCATGCCTTTTGATGTAATCACTGCCAATGTGTCTGCCAAGCCATGATTGTGCTTTCAATTGCACAAATGCAGCTGGCAAGGCTCTGCATCTTTGCACACAAGCTGTTACATGCAAGATCTGAATTGGGTGTGCCAATTCAGATATATATCTCTAGTTTGACTTTTGCAGACATGGCTGGTAAAGGTGAGGATGATGCTCTATTTAGAGTACAAAAGTGAGGTGTTAAGGAGTTCAGGATTTTTGTGGCACTCCTCAAGTGCTACAGCCTAAGGCTGCTGCAGATGGATTATACCAGATCTCAGTATAAAGCTGAGGCTTATAATAGCTTGAACAGACTGTTTTCAGCACAACTAGAATTTCATGCACTGGATAGCAAGGTCATTGCCATTACAGTTACATGAAGAGGTGCAAGCAGGACCTCCTGAGCTGATGGAAGGAAGATTGCAAGATTGCAAACAACCCTCAGTTGTGCAAGTACAGTGACCCATCAACAGTGTATGATACAGCAATGATTAGCCAGCCAAGACAGCTATTATGCTTTCATATTTTTTCTACTGTATAACTACAGGAGAGATAAATGTGATGTGCATCAGGAGACAGTAACTCATCTCAGAGAGGAATGAGGTAAGTATACAAGGCAGACATTTTTTTTTATTCCATCCCTCTATGTCATCTCTAGCAGGCATGCCTAAACTTTTATATCAAGCCTCCTTGCCTGCTCTAATAGCTCTTGCTGCTTACATTATGCAGTGAGTACACCAGCTTAATTGTGTGTTGGTTCAATATCCAGAAAAAGACACTGGATTGTATTATAGAATATTATTTATAAAATATTAACTGCAATACAGCATTCCATTAGTTTTTTTCAATTGTAGCTATTAATTTTGAAAGCATACATCCGATATGGCATAGTGAAGTAAATGTTTTTATTTGTCATATCATAGCATTGTGATTGACTGATTTTATGACACATTAATGCCTTCCCTTCCCTTCATGTTTGGTTGTGGCAAAGGTGTACATATTTAATTTGCATATTTGTTTCATACCTCTCAACCTGGAAACATCAGAAATCTGGACAAGGGCCATGAAAAATAGGTACAAATCTGTACGCTGATTAACATCTCATTTGCATACATAATTATGTAACCCCACCCACTCCGATGGAATTGTGGGATACCAACTTTCAAACACAAACTGAAGAACAGACAACCAAAATATGACACCAGACCAGAGTACCCCTGCCTGCAGCCATTCCAATGTCTCATTATCTGGCTATTTCACCCCATTTATCAAACACTAATGTGTGCAACTGCATACTACTTTACTTCTATAGTAAAGATTTGGATTTTATTTTTACATTTTGAGGCACATCATCAATGCACAAACACTAACAGACATCTGATAAATAAAGCGATACTGTTTCACAATGAAAATAGACTTGGTATTAAAACTTCTCTGCTCTTGAAAATCGCATTCATTGAAACAGTATTGAAACCACTTGGAATTAAAACTTCTCTGCTCTTGAAAATCACATTCATTGAAACAGTATTGAAACCTGCACCACATCCAAAGAAAATACATCTGGCCAATAAGGGATAAAGATTACCTTTGGGCCATTTTCAAATCATTGGCCCCTTGCACACATATGTGTTCTTTCATTTGATACACCTTCCTGACTTTATTAAGTTATATTCCTTGTATAATACAGCACACTTGTTAGAGCACATTTTAAATGTATTGTTTGAGAGAACATTTTTGCCAGTAGGCCGTACTGTAGGCAACGAAACAAAATGCATGAACCAATAATGACAAAACTGCCCAATTCAGAACATTTCCATCATAAAAAGTCTTCCACACACACACTATAAATAGAATGACAGTAGAGAAAGCCATAGGCATCTTGCACAGCTTCTCACACTTTCAATTTCAGGGTTTTTTTCAGGGGGGGGTCAAAAGTTCAAAAACCAGGACACATTTTAAAAACCAGGGACACATTTTAAACATTGCTTGTATAATTCTGGAAAGTTGCTAGAATAAAACGTGTTACCCCCATGCTTGTTACTGGCAAGTCTTGACTTGAACCCAGAACACTATACACACACACTACAGTTAGTGCAACATACCACTATGCTAAATCAGCAGTTTAAACAACAGGAAGACTGAAACTTAATGGCTATCATTTATTGAATTCAGTTCTCACTTCTCACCATAGCTCTCTCACACACACACACACACTTTGTTCAAATGAATGGCAGCTCCTAATACAGCAGCTTAAGAATAATGGCAGCAGTCCTCGCATTTAAAATAAACAGCAGAAAACTAATGGCAGCTGGTTCTTGTTCACACTACACATACACACACACACACACACACACACACACTTTGTTCAAATGAATGTCAGCTCAGCTCCCTACAGCAAGTTAAGAATAATGGCAGCAGTCCTCGGCCCTCGCATTTAAAATAAACAAAACGAATGGCAGCAGCTGGTTCCTGTTCACACTTCACACACACACAAACACACACACATACTTTGTTCAAATGAATGTCAGCTCAGCTCCCTACAGCAAGTTAAGAATAATGGCAGCAATCCTCGGCCCTCGCATTTAAAATAAACAAAACGAATGGCAGCAGCTGGTTCCTGTTCACACTTCACACACACACACACAAACAAACACACACACACTTTGTTCAAATGAATGTCAGCTCAGCTCCCTACAGCAAGTTAAGAATAATGGCAGCAGTCCTTGGCCCTCCTCGCATTTAAAATAAACAGAAAACGAATGGCAGCTGGTTCCTGTCCCTCCTTACCTGATACCACCAGTCCTGAATGGCAGAGATTTCTTGGGCAGGCAACGCATATTTTCTCAGATAGTCCCAGGCTCCCAGAACGAACGGCAGGCTGCAGCTTTCTGCATACATACAAGTAAAGTCCCAGTCCAAACGAATAGCAGGCAGGCGGCAGCTAAGTGTTTCTTTTCTGTTTTAACATTGGCGATTTGGCGGCAAGCTTTTGAAATGCAGCAACTGCTTACAGCCAGCCGGAAATGATAACGCGAGCTCAAGGAGCTCAATTCCGACTGGCTGGTAGTGCTGATGGAGCTGACGTCATCGCGCACGTGATGACGTCAGCTCCGACAGCGCGAAAATTAAAAAAAATAAAAAATAAGGCAAAGAAATCGGAAATGAAGGGGCGCCGATCGGGAATCGTGGCACCCCTTCATTTGGACCCCAAAACTCGGTAAAAACTGAGTAATTCGGGACGGTTGGGAGGTCTGATTTGTTTATGTATTGAAATAATGACATAATGCTATGTGCCACGTACTCATTGGAGCTTTTCTCCCTGGGCCTCCACTAAAAATGGGCAACGTCTGCCCATTTGGACTTTCCCGGTAACCAAATGTAAAATAAATAAAAATAAACAATTGGCTCTATAACATTCTTCTGTTGTTGTCACTCATCTCTTGTGTGGTGACTCTCCAAAGCCATGAAATTCTGTGTACAATTCTACATTTATGTTGTTAAGAAGTGGATAGCTGTGGTGCACTCTCACCACCACCCTGCAAATTCCTATATTCTTTCCCCATGTCCTAACCTCTGTTTGCCCCCCATTTTTCACCACTGCCCTATCAGACCCTTTTCACACATTTAATCAAATCAAAAAATAGAATGACACACAACACACATTACCAGAAATAGCACATCAAAAAGCCCTCACTTTTTGTCCTCAGCATTTGTGTGGAGATTGGCACAGTGCACTATTGCTGAGTGACAGTGAATGGCATTTCATGTCCTATGGCAAAAATTGATGAGCTTTTGCTTTGCCTACACTAGCCCAGTTACCTTCATGCAAATGTGCTTTAATCTGCTGTTCTATGGGAATATAGAGTAAAGGCAGAGTCAGTGTGCTACTGTGAAATGCTGGATTAAATAATGTAGAAGTTCCAGTGGGGTGTGCTGAGATAATTCTCTGGTGTGTGGACTGATGCTTTTTGCATAGTGTCAAGAGTTCAATGATAGTTGTATGTTAAATTATTATTTCATGTCATTTTATACTCCTTTCATATCTTAAAGTCCAAATGTCTGTATTTATCCCCAGTTACATTTCATAAACACTGAATTTGAATAGTGAAGCAAGAAATCATTTGCAAAACTATTCCTTTTCCTTTATTGATCATAACTATTTTATGTGTAGCTGTTGCCTTCATGTTGTTTTGCGTCGCCATTATCCTGCTTCTGTCATAATCTACTTGCTCCCTGTCTCTATACACTTTTCACTTCTGTGTCATCAGTCTGTTTCCTCAGCATTTTTGCAATGTCTAGTGCCAAGCAGCAACTGTAACTTAAGGAAAATGGAAGTACACTGTTTATGTCAAAATCTTGTGATTTTTGCCTTTAGCAACATTAGTCTGCTGCTCTTCACACTACTGTGCTTAGCATCACTGCACTAAGTACACAGACTAATCTTCTCTTGAACAGGCTGAACAGTTGAACGTACACCATATAGGATGTTCCAACTGCAAATATTGTCAGGAAGCATGCTGCTCAAAAAATCCTGGCTTCATGACAAATTTGTAAATCATGACACATAACACTTAAGATAGTGTGTTATTCTACATGGGATCATTTATTATTTATTTATTTATTTACACTTGATTACCAGGAAAGTCATTCTGGATGGAATGTCCATTTCCAGCCGAGGCCCGGGGAGAAAAGCTCCACACAGAACAAAGAAAAGATGTATTAAAGGAAAAATAAAAGAGAAGGATGATTACCAAAAAAAAAAACACACCAACAAATGTGTACAAATAAAGGTATGAATGAGATAAAAATATGTAGCATAATGGGGATGTGAAATAATATTGGGTTATATTTAATACATAAAATCCACAGTCAAAAACCTAGGTAAAGTTGTTAGTATGAGGAAAGAGTTTGTAGGATTTTTCAGTCCGGGGCAGAGCTATTTAGTGGTAAGGTGAGTTTTTAGTGTTTGTTTAAATTAAGTTAAAGTAGTGCTAAATGTGATGTTACTAGGTAGAGAGTTCCAAATCTTAGCAATATAATGAGAGTAGGTGGATTCTCCAGCATGATTGTATGCTGTTGAGATTCTTAAGATGGGCTTATTGTTTGAACGCAACATTCTTCTACAGGAATAGGGCTCTAGCAAGTCATGTAATGATGGAGTTTTTGCAGAAAGATAGATTTTGTAAGCCATGTTAAGCTGGGACAAATGTAGAAGATGGGGAAGTTCTAACCAGTGTAGTTTTCTTAGTGCAGAGCAATGGTGTGATCTCATTGTAGTGTTTGCTGCATATCTAGCTATTTTATTGTAACAGGCTTCTAGTTTTACCAGCTCAGTTTTCCTGAGGTTAATAAATACAGGTGATGCATATAGAAGAGTTGAGGTCAAATGAGTTTGGACAATAGCTATTTTTGTGCTATTTGGGCAATAGCTGTTTTTGTGCTATTTGTGAGATACTGCCCGTTCCTATAAAGTGTTTTTTGTGTATTTTCTTAATTGATTGAGAGATATAGATGCCAAATCTCATATTAGTGTCAATTTCTACACCTAGTAGTTTGGTATGTGAGGAGGGAGTGATAGTAGTGTTATTTCAGGAGACAATCTGAAAAGATTCTGTCTTTATAGTAGCTTTGTTAGGATGGAATTGCATGAGCTTTGTCTTGCTGAGGTTTAATAATAAGCAGGAATTTGTTATTCAGGACTCTATTTTGAGAAAGGATGATTGAGTGAGTACTTGCAGTTCAGGAAGGCTCCTGGCAGAACATAGTACTGTAGAGTCATCAGTATATTGAAGAATTGTTGCAGAGGAGGCTACAGTACAGGGATTGTTAGTAAATATGGAGAAAAGCAGGGGGGCATGAATAGATCCTTGGGGGACTCCTAGGGTGACTGGTAGTAAAGGAGAAAGACTTTGGTACCAACATACTGCTTGCTGTCTTCCAGTTAAGTAGCTCTGAAACCATGTAAGTGCAGAGTGTGATAAGCCTGCATCAGAGAGTGCATGTAGGAGTTTGTTGTGATTCACCATATCAAAAGCTTTAGATAAGTCTAAAAAATGGAGGATACATGCCTGTCATTATTTCTATGGTTGTTAACTGTGTTTGTAAATGACAAAAGTGCAGTGGTGGTACTGTGGTGTGATTGAAAGCCGTGTTGAGTGCTGGATAACAACTTATTAGAATTTAAGTGATCCATGAGTTGCCTTTATGAATAATTGTTTCAAGTATTTTTGATAGTGGGGATAAAATTGCAATAGGGCAATATTTAGACAATTCAGTAGAATTCCCACCCTTGTAGATTGGGGTGACATATGAAATCTTCCAAATGGTAGGAACGTATTGTTCTAATATAGATCTGTTTTTTAGAATGGAGACAGGGTATGCAATTACTTCAGCAGATAGTTTGAGGAATTTAGGTGGTAAGTGATCTGCAGCTAGAGAAGTGGGTTTTAGTTTTCTAAGAAGTTTTCTAATAATATGCAGTGATGCTGGTTGAAGAGAGAAGCTGTGCTTGTTTTGATGAGGTGTAGGTGTTTGTGAAGTATTAGTAGGGTTGTGGCTATTAGAGAGTTGTAGAATAGTTTCTGTAAAATAGGTGTTAAACTGTATTGCTTTACAGTCAGAGCTATTTTTGTAGTGGGAGGGGGTGTACCAGCTTTTCCAGGTTGTAGAATGTTGTTAATTCCCACCCAGAATTTTTGTGGGTTATTGTGGCTTTTAGTTTGTGTATGAGAGAATAATTTATTTTATCCTGTTTTATTTGCATTTTTGCTTTGTTTCTTAGCTCACAATAAGATTGCCTAGTAACTTGGGATTTATTTTTTTGCCAATGTAGCCATGCTTTATCTTTTGCTTTTAGTAGAGACCTGGAGTCATTGCTTAACCATGGGGCAAACTTTGATTTAACTCCAATAGTCCTGGGAGGGACATGCTCATCTAGGATGGATATTAAGGTACTAGTGAAGTAATTAGTGGCTTTATCTAGCAGTAATACTATAAGAGGGGACCAGTTGCAGTGTCTAAGTATATAAAGGAAATTATCAAGGTTCATGTTTTTTTTTTGTTCCTTATTTGCGAATATAGTATCAATTTAGTGGGGTACAGCCATAGTCTTAGTAGGTATGTTGGGAGACGGTCACTAAGGCTGTCTGGGAGACAGCCTGAGTGAGGAGAGTAGTGAGGTCTGTTAGCAAGTATCCAGTCTAGAATGGAGCACTTATTTGATGTTTTGTCTATTCTGGTGGGTTTTTGTATGAGCTGGGTAAACCCATGAAGGGTTACATATTTAGTGGGATTTTGGCCATTACAGTTTGTCCAATCAGTGTTAAGATCTCCTAATATAATTGTTTCCTGTGGTAATTTATGAGAAATGTAATCTAGGATACTTTCCAGGGTAGATATATTATCCCCTGGGGGAATATATATGCCAATTATATTAATATGTTTTTTAGAATTTATGGCAAGTTTGCAACATAGTATTTCAGCTTTACTGAAGTTTAGAGTGGTTAGATCAACAGCTATTAAAGATAGATCTGTTTTGTAGAATATAGCTATGCCTTCACTTTTTTTCACCATTCTATCCGGATGAATAAAGCTATAACCAGGGGGGAGACTTTCATAATTTGTGATACGGGGTTTCAACCAGGTTTCAGTAACCAATAGTATGTCAAGTGTATACAGAGTGATACTAGCATGCAGGTCATGGATTTTATTGGTGATGTTTCTAATATTCAAATGCAAGAAGAGTATATCACCTTTACATCTTTGGGGAATGATTATTAGTGGAGTGTGGTCCATGGTAATGTTTATGTCTGAGTTTAGATTAGTGATAGGTCCTGCATTTGGCTGTATATCACCACTTAGTGTTAGCCTGTTGACTAGCTATGGAGTGATCCTTGTGATAGTAAGTATATGTTTATTGAATTTTACAGACGGTTTTGAAATATTGGAGTGTTTAGTAAAGGAGAAATGCATGTAATGTATTGTGGTGTTTATGAGTGAAGAAGATATTTTAATGTTCATACATTGTAGTTTTGGGACATAAGGAGTAGAGGTGACACAATTTTGGAGTGGTGCATGAAGTCTGTTTTGGAAAGAAGTGATGTGAGCAAGAGATAATAGGGTTATTATAAGAGTAATACAACTAAAATTTAGTCTCTTGTACATTAGGGCTTGAGAGGGAGTGATACTTGAGTTTATGTTAGCCATTGTATATAATATATGGCAGATTGTAAAGATTTGGGATAGCTTTAGCTGTGCCCAACTATAAACTAAGTGGTAATTGCTCAAGGGACTGTGGCCAGTTAAGTATAAATTAAATAAAAGCGGGGGTGGGTGAGAATGGGGTAGGGTAGGGGAGTGAAGTGAGCCCGAGCGTAAGCAAGGGGGAACGGAGCAGGTTGAGCCACAAGTTGGAGAGTAAAGGCAGACAGAAATACTCAGTTTTGTATTAAGAAAAGGAATATGAAAGCTAAATGTAGCTCACTATGCTACATCAGGTATAGTACTCAAATAATGCAGGGGAGTTTAACTTCTGTTAGCTGAGGTAAGATCAGCTATTCAAAACTGTAAGTAAATTGAGTAGAGGCACCTGGAAAAGAGAGGGAAAGAAAAAAGAGTAACAAACTACTGGTTTTCAACTAATTCAGACTGAGTTTAATAATATTCAAGCCAATATGGGGGAGGGGATATAGGTCCAGTAGTGTGCATGCTAATAAACGTGGTTAACAGACAAAAAACAGATCACCAGATCTTAAACCTACACTTTAGTTATCCTAAGTGTTGTTTCGCAGTTATTTCCTGCTGATAATAGAAAACATCGGCTCTTGAGGCCACAAACGTGAGGCTTACACAATTGGGTGACTACAGTCCAGGGGCTATACTATTGAATTATGATAGAAAAACAGTTAGTTTCTTAAATACTGTCTTGCAGTGATCTCTTTTGATAATAGCGAGGATCAGCTCTTGAGCCATGAAGGTGAGGCTTTTAAGCTCTATGTCTACAACCAGGGGCTGTGATGTTGTGATAGGATGCAAAAAGCTTTAGTCATCCTAAGTGTTGTTTTGCAGTTATTTCCTGCCGATAAAAGAAAACATCGGCTCTTGAGGCCACAAAAGTGAGGCTTACAAAACTGGATGACTACAGTCCAGGGGCTATACTGTTGAATTATGATAGAAAAACAGTTTCTTAAATACTGTCTTGCAGCGATCTCTTTGATAATAGCGAGCATCGGCTCCTGAGCCACGAAAGTGAGACTTTTAAGCTTGATGTCTACAACCAGGGGCTGTTCTGTTGTGATAGGATACAAAAAACACTAATGCAACGAGCACACTACTGGAGGGATAGAAACGCTACTTCATTGTAAGATACTTGGAAGCAGTTTCAATGCTGCTGGCTGTAATGTAAATCTTATGCAATGTTAAAATTGTCATTACTATGATGAAGCCTGATGTCTACATTGTCCCTTGCCTCATTATTTTGTGACTGTATCTTCAAACTAGTAAAATTAAAGTTGTGAAGTAACATTTCCTATGTGGTGTTTTGACATAATTCACGTCTGTAAAATGGTTTTGGCATAGTGTCAAGGGTTCTAATCCTGAAACATGTAAAAGTCATATTCAGTGTTTTATTTATATCACTATGATGTATGTTAGTGTTACCTACATATCTTATTAACCCACCATTATCCTGATTATGCCTTAATCATGTTTCTACTTTGTGACTACTGCTTGATCCCTATTGGAAACACTTAACTGTACATAGCATGACAGATTACTTCTCAGGAAAAAAACATAACAGTAACACACCAAAAATATGTTAAAAAGGTCCCTATCCCTGTTTACATGTCTCTATCTGTTCTCACTTCTGTAACATCGCTTTTTACTGTTTCATATTTATTATGCTACTGGATGTAATATACATGTTATCAGATTTTACAATTGTCATGAGTACAATGAAGACTAATACACAAATTCCCATTTGCTTCAATCTGTTGTCAGATTTGAACTTTGTAAAGTAGGAGTTCTCTTTTTTTAATTTCTTCAAATCTTTTGAGTTTCTAATACCATGACGGGAATGAACCCCATTCCTATGTTAAAGTATGATTAAACTTCATGAAATTAGTATTGTTTCAATCTGTGATGTCAGCCAACAGTGCTCTTCACAGCACCAGCAATGTGCCCAGTAATGACACCTTCTGCAATTCATATGGGGTTACATGAACTGGTAGCGTAAAAGACCCGTTACTCCTACTACTATTGGAACTGTCTGGGTTTCTTTCTTCCACATTGTTCTTGTTTCTGCCTGCAGATCTTGATATTTTATGACTTTGTGTCTCTCTGTATGCAAGACACTGTAATCACTGGGTTCAGCAATTTCAATGATCAATGCTACTTTTGTCTTCTTTTCATGGACCACTATATCCGGTTTTCTAGCATCTATCGTTTGAACTGTTGGTAATGGGTGATCCCATGTGATGTAAACCATCATTTTCTAGGATGATTTGTGTCTCATGTTTCCAGTGTTTTTTAGACACTTCAATACCATAATGTTTGCAAAATCCCCAGTGTAACAATCTTGCCACATTATTATGCCTTTCAGTATGCAACCAGCAATGAGTTCTTTTGACTGTTTCCAATTCAGATTTTACAAAACCTTAATTTGTCTGTTTCTCCCACATGTTCAACGGACTTTGTAAACCAGTGTGTACATAGCCCACTATCTTGGGCTGCCAATATTAACCTTTTATCTCTTGATTTGAATTAATCTCTCCTTAACCTGCATTCATTCCTGATCAACATAAGGTTCATCCAGAAGTTTTCTATACTTACAACTATATTTATGCATTTTCCACATATCGTGCCTTCTCATCTGGTCCTTCACCTATTCTTTCTTTTGTTTTTACGTACATTCAGTTCCTGCCTGATTTTTATCTATTTCTGGTTTGATTTTCATTCCTGCTTGATGCCGACATGCTTCTGGTAGATTAAGCAGAAAAGTCATCTTATATTTATTCTCATGTTTCAAAACTTTCACTACATTTGGGTCTTCTGAGGTCAGCAGATATGTGTGGAGTCCCACAATTGCAGATCTATACATGTAATTCAATTTCAAGGAGGCCCATCCCACCTTTGGAACAGGGAATATATAATCTTGGTATCCACTGAGTTTTATAAATCATTCAGTGAGCATGAAGCATCCTTCTTGTTTTCCTATCTAATCTATCCAACACATTTTAGAGCCAGTCAATCACTCCAAAACTGTAAGTTAGGGCAGGAAGAGCAAATTAGTTTATAGCTTGGATTTTGTTCCTAGATGCCAATGCTGTTTTCAGGATTAATTTAAGTCTTCTAAAGTATTCCTGACTAAGTTTTATTTGCAGTTTGTTCATATTTTATTGTTGATCCTTCATCAGTTCCAGAATATTTATACACTCTCTCTTGCTCAAGTTCTTTTATTTCACATTCTTGTCCCAAACTGATGTTTTCCTGGTGCTGCAGTTTTCCTGCTTTAAAGGTTGATTTTTCACATTTATCAATACCAAATGACATTCTTATATCATCTGAAAAAGTTTTGACAACTTGCAGTTGTACTTTCAGTTCCTCATCTGATAAGCTATGCAGTTTTAAATCATTGACAAAGAGAAGATAAAAAGTCTTTACACTGTTGTTTTCTAGGAGCCAAATTGTAGCCATGGCCTAAGCTGTTAAGTAAACAGCTTAATGGGTTAAGGGCAAGGAAAAATAACAGCGGTGACAGGGAGTCACCCTGGAATATCCTCCTTTGAATTTTTATCCCTGGGATAATAATTTGTCATTTATCAAGGCTTAATTGCAAAGTGGACTGCCACTGTTTCATGATCACTGTAATGTAGTCGATCAGTGTAGGATATATCTTATACATTTTAAGCATTTTAAGGTGTGAGGGACTGAAACTGACAAGACAAATGTGTATATCATGACACATTTTATTTATTTATTTATTTTATTTATTTATTTATTTTACATTTGTTGACCAGGATAGTCTAACTGGATTTATGTCCATTTTCACTAGAGTCCCAGAGAGATAAGCTCCAAGAGATTGCTAGACTACTAACATACAGGTACTATTTGTTATACAGTTAAATACTAAAAATTTTAAACAGTTCAGGAATCTTCACAGTTTATACAAAAAAAATGTTACAAGCATTAGATAAGATATTTTAGACTTTATGTACAAGACTTCATTAGTAACTAGAAAGTAATTGTTAAACAAATACATACTTCAAGTTTCAACATTTCAGCAATGCTCACAATTTAAACAAGACTTGTTGCCTGCCTTAGGTAGGATGCTTTAGAATTATATGCAGAAGAATTTAACTAGGTATTTTATATTATCTCTATTAGGATAAGATATGTTTTTGCCAAGGATAGGCCTTGATCTAAAAAGACACAGATAGAGCAGGAATTAGGTCTTAAGAGAGGGTATTTGGGATATAGTATGAGATTAGTCTGGATTTGTACAGGGACATAACCAATGGGTTTTAAGATAGAGTTTCAGATTGTGTTTAAAAAGTGTAAATGAAGACAGTGATGTAAGTTCATGAGGGAGTTGTTTCCAATACTTTCCAACTGCATTTGAGAACAGAGCATCTCCTGCCATGTTATTAGATTTACATGTTGATACAAGTAGTTTATTAGATGAGCGTAAAGTTGAAAGGTTCTTATACTGGGTAATGAGATTAGCAAGTATTGGGGTACTTGTAGGTTGAAAAAGGGTTTTGTGTGCAATGGTGAGTTGTTTAAAGTGAATCTGATTCAGAAGCTCTAACCAGCTTAACTGTTTGAGATTATGGCAGTGATGGGTCCTAAAGGAGGAAGCAGTAGCAAATCTGGCAATGCTATTGTAAGCGTTGGCTAGCTTGTTAAGGTTATTTTTTGACAAGTTAGTATATATGGAAGAAGCATAGAGAAGTGCGGAGATAAGGTGGGAATAGCCAATGATGGTTCTGGCTAGTGGGGAGAGAAAGGGTTTTATCCTATAGAGGGAACCTAGTTTGCTGTTGACAGTTTTTATGGTATTGTTGATATGGGTTTCAAAGTTCAGGTTGTTATCAATGGTTACCCCTAGAAGTTTAGTTGTTGGATTGGGAGATATGAGTGTACCATTATTGGATAAGACTGAAAAGTTCATTGGGAGTGATTTACGGGTAGGAGTGAAGAGGAGGAGTTTGGTTTTTTTGGGTTTCAAGAGGAGGCAGCATTGTAGAAACCAATGTTCTGTTTTATTGAACATTGTCTGAGTTAGAGTCTGTAGTTGGGATTGAGATTTAGCTGAGCAGATTATTGTCGAATCATCTGCATATTGTACACAGTTAGTTAAAGGAATAGCTAGGGTGAGGTCATTGATAAATATTGAGAAAAGAAGGGGCCCCAATATAGAGACCTGAGGAACACCTAAGGTAACTGGGAGATGGGATGAGAGGTTGTTGTCCCATAGCACTGCCTGCTGTCTATTATCAAGGTAGGACTGGAACTATTTTATAGTCTTTGTGTCCAGAGAGAAGGATTTTAGAATATTGAGAAGTAAGTGGTGGTTGACCATGTCGAATGCTTTTGAAAGGTCAATGAAAAGTGCTGAAGAGAGAGGATTGTTATTACGGTTTTTATTGATGCTGTCAGTGAAGGATAGGAGTGCAATTGTTGTACTGTGGAAAGGCCTGAAGCCATGTTGAGATTTGGCCAGTAAATTGTTCTGGAGTAGGTGGTCTAGTAACTGTCTGTGGATGCACTTTTCCATTATTTTAGCTAACGGGGAAAGTAGAGCTATGGGACAATAGTTAGAATATTCTCTGGAGTTTCCACCCTTGTGTAGGGGAATAATGTCGGAGATTTTCCAGACGGTGGGAATAGTGCTTTCTTATATGGTTCTATTTATCAGCAATGATACAGGATAAGCTATGACTTTGGCTGCCTTTTTCAGGTATTCAGCAGGTAGCTGGTCAGCTGAGGGGGTAGTAGGTTTTAGTTTACTTAAGAGGTTGCAGATAATGGAAGTTGGGACAGGTTGCAGGTTTAGAGTTGGGAGAGAGTTAGCAGTATTGGTTGGAAGGGCAGAGCTATCGGCTGTTAGTTGATTAGCAAATGTTTGGATGGTCTCAGTGAAGAAGGTATTGAAAACATTAGCAGTTTGCTTTGAATTGTCGTAATTTGATCCTATAGGGGGTGGTGTTGCGGATTGGCCTGGTTGAAGTAGTCTGTTTATGCTAGCCCAGAACTTTTGTGGATTATTTTGGTTGGTCTGTTGGAGGTGGAAGTAAAAGTTTTTTTTTATCTTTGAGTATAGCTTTCTTAGTCTCATTTCTTTTTTGCCTGAATTGTTGTTGGTCTACGGGGTTTTTAGTTGTTCTCCATAGTGCCCAAACTTTATTTCTCTGTTTAATTTTCTTCCTGGTTTTCTTTGTAAGCCATGGGGTGGGTTTAGATTTAATTTTGATGGAACGCTTTGGTGCATGGTGGTTAAGGATTGTTAAGACTTTTGAGTTAAAGTAGCTTGTTGCTTTGTCAAGTGGGAGGTATTTTATAGGTGACCAATCACATTCTTTTAGTTCAGCTTGGAAGTTATTGGTGTTAAAGTTTCTGTTGCTTCTTCTTGTTTCATATATGGTTGGGTTGTGTGAGCTCGACCTTTGCCTGATTATGTAAGTGAGAGAATGGTCACTTACATCGTCAGGGAGGGTCTGTACATTATAGAGTTGTTGGTGATTATTAGAATCCAGTCTAGGATGGATTCTTTGTTATTGGGTTTATTAATTCTGGTTGTGGAGTTAATTATTTGTGAGAAGCCATTAAGGTTAATATGGGGGTTGGTGATTCAGTAGAGCAGTCCTTCCAGTCTATATTAAAGTCTCCAAGAATTATTGTCTCTTGGGGAGCGCATACATGTTCTGTATTCCATCAGATTCAGATATGGCTGTATGTATATACTCCTTATTTGTCCAAAGGTTGGCATGGAACACCATAGACTACTGCTAGTTCAGCACCTCAAGATATGAGTACGCATGCACTAAAACTTTGTCATCAGCAATGCAAATGAACTTGCCAGCTGTGTGCTGCAGGGAGTAAGTTAAAAACAAAATTACAACAAAGAATTATATGCGCAGGTTGTACAACTTCTGTATATATTAACAGAATTTTGAAACAGAGGTATTTGGATTTCACAGTGATGTTGACTCAATTAATTCAGTCTGTTAATGTATGTCTCTACTCCAACTGTTACATTTGCAAATTTGTTTGAATGGTATGTAACCTTTTCACACATAATCCATCAGTGTTATACAGCAGTGCACTGTCATGTTTTGGAAATGTCTGTATTTTCAATGCACATTCTCCAAGCATAAGCTAATACAACTGACAGTGACACAATAAATGGTTACTGTGAACTGTTATGAATGGTTGCTTGACAATCCACAGTTTTACATTTGTGATTGTCACTGAAACACCATACTGTGAAGCAGGTACATGTCACTCACAGTAACGCATCGTATGTTTATGACAGTATATAGATGTGATCACAGCAGTATGCCGTTGCATGGCACAAGCACAGTGCTGTTACATTGGCCTATCCAGACACATGCATTTGCCACAAAACTTGTTATGTACACTAGCTGATCTTTAAAACATTTGATATGTTAATATTTACAAATGTGCATTTTCACATCTTTAAAGTTAGACATCTGCGGCACTTGCAAGTCATACTGTGCTCTCCAGATTGTCTAAGTAGTTAGATAGGTGGTTCAAATTTGGTAGTGGTAAACTTGTGTGTGTGTGTGTGTGTGTGTGTGTGTGTGTGTGTGTGTGTGTGTGTGTGTGTGTGTGTGTGTGTGTGTGTGTGTGTGTGTGTATGTTTCTAGTGTCAGATAAGTAAAGCTTCAACAACACATGTACTGTGTCCACTTCCACTCAGGAGAAAACTTTAACTTTGGACACACCTCCTTCTTCACTTTATCCCACTGTTAACACAAACATCTTCTCTGCAACATGATGATGAGGTCATCCTGTCAAAAGTGCACTTCCTCTCTTTAAAGTAAGACTTCTCCTGAGGCACTTGCAATTTATACTGTGTAATCTAGATTGTATAACTTGTGTGTGTGTGTGTGTGTGTGTGTGTGTGTGTGTGTGTGTGTGTGTGTGTGTGTGTGTGTGTGTGTGGTTCTAGATTCAGGTAAGTAACACTTCAAAAACAGATGTGCTATGTCCTCTTCCACTGGAGAGAAAAAAAATGAAGTTTGGAGACAGCTCCCTTTGCACCGTATTCCACTTTTGACACCATCTTCTCTGCAACACAATGATGAGGTCATCCTGTCAAAAGTGCACTCTCTCCCCTTAAATGTCAGACTTCGTGTGGCACTTACGGTTAATACTGTGTTCTCTAGATTGTGCAAATAGGTAGAGGTTCACATCTCACAGTGGTGAATTTGTGTGTGTGTGTGTGTGTGTGTGTGTGTGTGTGTGTGTGTGTGTGTGTGTGTGTGTGTGTGTGTGTGTGTGTGTGTGTGTCTTAAGTGCCAGGTATGTAGGTATGTATAGCTTCCTGAACAGATGAGATATATCTACTACCACTCAGGAGAAGCATTTCAACTGGGAGAGGACTCCATTTTACCACAAACATCTATGCAACACACTGATGAGGTCACCCTTTAATAAATGCACTCTCTCACTTAAAAGTCATAATTCTCTTGTGGTGTTTCTAGTTAATACTGTGTTCTCTAGGTTCTGTAACTAGACAAATTGGATGGAGCTGAATCCAACAATGCTGAATTTGCATGTGTGCGCCTTTAGCTTACAAGTCAGGTATGTATAGCTTCATCAAAAGAAGTGTTGTATCTACTTCCACTTAGGAGAAACATTTATACTGAGAGAGAACTCCCCTTTTGCCACAAATATCTTCTCTGCAACACACTTATGAGGTCATCCTTTCATAGGTGCACTCTCTCACAGTAAACATCAGACTTTTCCTTTGGTACTTGCAGTTAATACTATATTCTCTAGGTTTTGTAACTAGATAGGTAGGGGGTTCACTTGCAGCTATGCTTAAATAGTGTAACTGTGTGCACTGTTAAGTGCAACTGGCTGTGTAACAACACCCCTTATGTACGCTTCCACTTAGCAGACATATTTTCACTAGCAGAGGGCTACCTATAAATATCTAGTATCCCACGTCTCACAGTTGTACTATGACTTATCCTGTGGAGCTGGCTGTTGATACTGGGCTTTCTAGACTGTGTAACTAAATAGGTAGGTGGCTTGAATCCAGCAATGATTAACTAATGCATGTGTTTCTCTCACATGCTGTGTAGAAAAGGTTCCAAATGCATATAGGATGTGTAGCTGTGCAGTGTTATTGTGCTCTTTCACCATTTTATTTCCTTTTTAGCAGGATCATCACCTTATTAAACAATGGAGATGCTATCTATTCAGATGTGCACTGTCACAGCTGTAAGCAAATATCTTGTGTGGTGCTTCCAATTTAGGCAATGTTATGCACTATGGGTAGGTAGTCAGTTCATATCCAGCCATTACTCCTTAGACACAGTTGTGTAAGTATGACTGTTGATGTTTGTGTGAGTGACAATGTTGCTATCCAGCTACCTGCTGTGTGCCTGTATAGCTGAGGGTGCCTCTTTCTCAATAACGTCTGCTCATTTTACACAGAGAAATGCTTTATTTGACTGTGATGATGCCAACTGATGAAATTTGGGTTGTCTATGAGAAGTACTAAGCCTTCTCCGGTGGTGTGAGGAAATTCAACTATGTTCTGTATGTCATTGTCTTAATAAGGCATGTGTTCAACTCTGTGATTATACACACATTGTGCATGAATGCCATTCTACTATCACAGTGATGACTTCCTTACAGATCATGTGTGATTGGGTATACCTAGTGTTAGACAATGTTGTGTGACAAACAGACATATAACAACAGTCTTTTAAACAAATTATAAACACATATATCTCTAGCAGTAATAATATGATGTAATGGCTTTAAATACCCAAATATCTCACAATTGTAGCAACAATTCTCTAGTTGTGCATTCATTCTTCACAATATCATGTAGCTTCTGCTGTCACATAGGTGTTTAAAACATGCACTGAGTGACTGTTAGCATTGCGTGTCTTTATACCATCATGCATGAATGACATCCACCATAGTTATGATGTGTACAATTACAGTGAGAGAGGCCTCCCCATCCTTTTTATCTCATACAAATTGTTTGCAACACAATCATATGATGTAATTACTTCACACAGGTGGAATCTCACAGTTGTGCTAAGATTTCCACTGTGGTGCATGTGATTCATATACATGTCATTAGTTTGGGCTTATATAGCTTGCTTTTCAAGTCTAGCAAAGGAAAACATTATATGAATGTACAGATGTTACACAAACACCACTGCATTGAGTTATTATTACTCACTTTTACTTTGGACAAAGAAACAAACATATTTTCTGTGTTCACTGCAGTGAAACAGTTGTTCTGGGAATGTCTTGGTGTGAGTGCTCCTGTAGCACATACATTGAGTATTGACTAATATAGCATATCTACACAGAATGACATGCAGTTCTCGGACAGTGTATGCACAAAACATAAAAAGCTTCCTTGATCAAGAAACATTGACACTGGACTGCACACAGTTATGTGAATATTAACAAAGGTACTTCCTTGTCATCATTTTGACAAATTAATATTGTACAGTTATCATCACAAGTCCTTTCTTACTTCACACATTAATTTCAGTCATTTGTGACAAGCTCCATTGCTGTGGCAGACACAGTCAGTACACAACTCTGTAGTATGAGAGGCAGAGGTTTGACTCCGGTAACATCTGCCTATCAGATAACTGTGCCAGACAGGAGTGGATTAGGCAAAGAAAGCAGCTGTGGCACAATCAGTGGGACACATTTTTAAGGCCTCACACTTAAAGGTAGGAGATCTGTACCTTTTACAATAAGAAAGTGCTGTAGGCCCTTCAAGGGTGTTCTTCATGACACAAACAGTATGCCTGTTTCTGTAGCATCAATGGTTTATATGCAGCTTTCTGATATATATATCCTGCATGTGTTTTTGAGTCTGGCAAGATGCAAATGTTGAGTATATCATTGACTGCTCACAGGCATGACCTTTATCCAAATAATAATGTTCAATATTGCATGTCTTTAAACATTTAAGTATTACTGTAATTCTTTTCTTCATACTGTAGTGCTTTATAGGACATGACATCTCACATAACATTTCTTATTGTATGGCATGCTGAAAATTATCAGAAAGTGTGACTGGTCCTGTGTTATGACACTTTGTGTGTGTTTGTGTTGTTTACTTGCTGGGTGGTAGTGTTCACTGTAATTCCTTGTGAGCATGTGATAGATGAGTGCCATTTATGAACGGAGATCTTGAACTAATGAAATGTCATTTGTTACTTATGTAATTTAAGTATTATTACATTACTGTTTAGCTTTAGCATTTACATGACTATACAACACGTAAACATAATATACCCCCATATATGGTTGCAAATGACAACAAATGGCAAAAAACATGTCTGTTTCTAATGTGTATAACACATCGGCTGTAGGGTTAATTTCTTCTTGTTCACACATGATGAACTGAATAATCAGTTGTGTAGCCAGGACTGGGTGAGAGGAGCAACTGCCATGGATGCAAAGTGTTAGGGAAGGGGCATTATCAGCTATTCCAGATCTTTCTTTTATGCAATACTGGCTTTTAAAAGCTGGCATTGTGTTTGGGGTCAAACCTGAGTGTTGTAGCTCTCTGTGTGTGGTGTAAACTGTCGCAACTGTTTGCTAATGTAGCAAGCAGTTTGTGATAGTTTAAAACTAAAAAAAAAAAAAAAAATTGAAAAATCTCTCTCTTTTTTTTTTAAACTAAAACCTGAGTGCTGTAGTGCTATATTCATGCACATTATAAACTGTAGCAACTGGTTGCTACATCTGTAGTAAGCAGTTGCTACAGTTATAAAGAACTTTTTTTAACTAAACCATGAGCACAGTAGTGCTCCGTACAAGCAGGAGTGCTATAGTGCTCTGTGTATGGTGTAAACTGTTGCAACTGCTTGCTATTGTAGCAAGCAGTTTGCAACAGTTTAAAACTATTAAAAAACAACTTTTTTTAAAACTAAAACCTGAGTGCTGTAGTGTTATATTCATGCACAGTATAAACTGTAGCAACTGGTTGCTACATCTGTAGTAAGCAGTTGCTACAGTTATAAAGAACTTTTTTTAACTAAACCATGAGCACAGTAGTGCTCCGTACAAGCAGGAGTGCTATAGTGCTCTGTGTATGGTGTAAACTGTTGCAACTGCTTGCTATTGTAGCAAGCAGTTTGCAACAGTTTAAAACTATTAAAAAAAACAACTTTTTTTTAACTAAAACCTGAGTGCTGTAGTGTTATCTTCATGCAGAGTATAAACTGTAGCAACTGGTTTCTACATCTGTAGTAAGCAGTTGCTACAGTTTTAAAGAAGAACATTTTTTAACTAAACCATAAGCACAGTAGTGCTCCTTACAAGCAGGTTATAAATGGTAGCAACTGTTTGCTACAGCTGAAAGAAAAAATGACTTTTTTATTTGATAAAATGAATAGAAGGAGGGTTGGGGCACAGCACAGAAATGGGATCTGAATGGCTGGGACAGGAAGGGGGGCATGCTATGCATATGGCTACCTGGTAGGTGTGTCAGTAGAAGGAACATATGTTGGTTTTTTTTTTATTTTTTATTTTGCTCTTCAGTGGAAAACCTGGGGACACTGGTTGAGCCAGCTATGCTTCTGTGTAGAATATAGTAGTACTGTATATACATATCATATGCAATAACTGAAGTTCATGCAAATATCACTAATGTATCTACTGTCCTTGCTAGCTGTTATTTGAACTCAGCATTTTATTAACATTTATAGCACATTTACTCCCCTATGTTACACTACTGCTTTGTGTCCCTCTCACATCCTTTTTAGAATGCCCATTTGTATTTATAAGCATGGGTCAAGAATTGTGAACAGGATTAATTATTATTATATCAATATGAAAGTATTTATGTTAAAAATATTTCTTGTGACATAAGCACATTTGACTGTATTATCTGAGTACATTTTCCCTGTTTACCTTCCCCTCTTGCTTATTTTTGCAATAATCCCATTGTATTCTGTGTACAGTCTCCGCATTTAACTTCCCCCTGCATCTTTATTATTTCGTTTAACTTGCCCTTACTTTGTATAAGTTGCCCGCCTGTGCTCACTTACCAGGTTTGCTTTTTGTTTACATTTGTGTGCTCAACCTTCCCTGCACCTTTTCATAGCCACCAACACTTCGGTTGGCCATGAAAAAGTGTTGATAAATGGCTACACTTGATGATCAAGATGCATTTTCAATGAGCGCTGATGCTCACTGTGCTGACACGCTTAAATTGTGTAGGCTTAACGGGAAGTGTACACAATTGTTAATGAATCCCAGTGTATGTCTGTGGTAAATAGTGAAAATAAACTTGTGTGTGTTGTTAATGGACTAGTTTCCTGGACTGATGATTCAAATGCAGAGAATGTAGTGATGTTAAGGGGCATATGTTCATGTTACAAAGACAACAAAGTTTAGGAAACATTAGAAAGATACACTTTAAATACTTGTTTCATAATGCATCCCTTTTTATTTTTCTCTTCATCATCCTTTGTGTGCTGTTTGGCATTGCACACTATTGAATGTCATCAGTCACTAGCAGTGAAGCACCATTCACTTGTGAAAGTAAAAACTCACAACTTTAATTTAGGATGCCATCATTAGTGCATTTGAGGGTTCAAAATAAATATTGACACACAATGTTGTACATGAATTAAACAGGCTAAAGTCTGTGTGCTAATTGCTAAAAAAAATTAACCGTAGTCCATGTGAATTGCTGTTACAAATGTGTTGTTGCAAAATTAACTTTTCTCATTGTTATTTACAATACGTGTTATGGATGAAGTAACATAAGACATTTTATGAAGTGTGATAGCACAAAAGCAACTACATGATGAATGTGGACATGTGTCATATACGCTTGAGGGCTTATCCATGTCTCATAATTATTCATCCTGACAGTAATACATTTTATTTTAAACTTTCATGTCATTACTAATTGCATATACTGTGTCAATAATGAGCACATGTAAATCTCTGTGTGTCCCTTTACTGAACAATTTCTATTACACAAAAACCTGATGATCGTCACAAAAATCCTGGACTCCTAAACACCTCACCTTTGTGCTTTAAATGAAGCACCACCTTCTACAGAAGTCAAGCAAGGACTTTGTGTCTGAATTAGTGCCCGATTCAGATCTCACACATAGCAGCCAGTGCTCAGATATTCACAGCCTTGCCAGCTACATTTGCACAACTGAAAGCACAAACATAGCTTGGCAGACACATTGGTAATGATTAGATCCAAAAGCAATGCAATATGGCAATGAGATTTGGCCATGTGTGATGATCCACCTATTTACACATGTTCCAGTATTAAACACTGAAATGTTTTGTGGTGTTAGCTTTAATCAATGCTGGTTATAGACTGGCCTTACCCATACCATAGTGGATAATTATATATTACCCCTAATGAGAATAACTTGGTTCATACCATAGATAACATGAAGGGACCCATGCATGTGATAAAATGTTTAGGAGCTATCCATTTCTATTACTAGTAGAAGGGGGCAGCCCTGGGGTAAATTTCTGAAATTTCTGTTTCCCATCCATAGATTTAAGTTGCACTAGAATATGGACAGGGATGAACTTTGTTTTATGTGGAGTCTGTTACACAACAGTGGTATCCTCTGAAAGATATACCTGTCCCTCCAAACCATTCTGTTCATGTTGCAGAATAGGTTTAGATCCCTAGACTGAGTACTTCCTATGTCATTTGACTTGGTGATGTGCAGTAAATCCATCAGCAATGGGTCAGATGCCTTGTATGTCAGACACAGGTCACGTCTTCGCAGTATGTAGAATACAGAGTGTAGTGACAGAACTTTGAGTCGGCTCTTGCAGGACATGTTGTTTAGGCCTTATATCCTTTTAATAAGGTATCTCTGTGGGTGTTCCAATTGTTGCATGTGTCTGAATAGATATATGCCAAAGGGGGCATTATAGTCAATGATTTATCTTATGAGGCCGAGTAAAGGAGGACAGTGACAATGTAGAAAGATTTCCTTACAACAATGGACACATGGCCAAAAGCTATGTCACTCTCCACAAAAGTTCCCAAATACCAAATAACTGGGTCAACTCTTAGGGGCATATTGTAACATGGGTAGATGACTTTCCAAAGAATATGAAAATGCATTTTTTGGCATTTATTTTCAGTTCCTGATTTTGGCACCAGTTATTTATTTGGAATAAACTTTCCTATAGGACAGCTAAGTAACTTGGGTATTCAATGACTGCTCCATGCAGCCATCTGCAAACATAGTCAATCAGGGCCCCTTGGTATTGTCTTTTACGTCAGAAAAGTAGACGCCATCAGGAGAGGTCCCAGCAGAAAACCCTGGGGGACTCCACTGGTGACTGGTCTATTTAGTGGAGGTAACTTCCCCAATTTGGACCATCTGCTTCTTATCTGTGAGTCAGTTGGCAATCTAATGGGTGACATAAGGGTTTATTCCCATTTTGCCTTCATCCATTGATTTGGTAACATTTTCAAAAAAATCCACCAGATTGAGTAAGCATGACCTACCCTTGATGAGTCCAAACTGAAACAGGTTCAGTGTTTGGAGGTCTCCTATGTCTTGATGGATTAGTTTCATGATGTCTTTCCATGGCTTTGCATATGAAGCTGGTCAGACTTATGGGTCTGTAATTGCTTGTGTCTGTGGAAGGTCCTCCCTCATGCAGGGTAATGACTGTAGCTGTTCTCCGTTTACATCTGAATCCAAACTGCTCATCTCCCATCTTACTACTACTACTATTACTACCACTATGATTATTCTTTCATCAATCACCCTCTACAACACTTTCATGCAGTTTGGCAGGAATTTGATACCTCTATACTACCCACAATTGTGAATATCCCTTTATTCTTGTACTATGGTACTAGAATGCATATTCTCCAGTCATTTAGGATATGCCTTTCTCTCCACACTGCTGTGAGTACTCTCAGGAGCCATTTCTCCTGTAGCTCTCTCAACATATTGATCATACCTGCAGTGTCCTCATCTGAGCCTGTTGCTTTCCCTGACCTGATTTCCTTAGTTTTGTTCTTGCTTCTTCCAGGATGGGTTTCTCTTCCTCTTTCATTGTAGGCTCTCTATGGAGTAGTACAGCTTCTGTGGGATTTTCTTCATTAGGAAACTACTGGATATATTTCTTCCATTGCCTTTGATGTCTTGTGGACAGGTGAGCAGGCTGTTTGCTGTCATTCCTTATGAATGGTGTTTAATGGCTCTCTTTTTTGTCTTTTGGCCTTTGCCTTGCAACCTGATAGAGTTTATTTATGCATCTGCTGAGTCACTTTACAGAAGTTGGTAGAGTGCCTGTGATGCCTTGTTCTTTGCTACTGATCTCTTAGCCTGTTTGTTAACCAACTTGTATTCCTTCTTAGCATGGTATGTTTTTTTTTGTTTCTCACTTTTCCTGCATTCCTATTTTTTATAACTTTCTGGAACTTGTCATTCCACCACCATGTTTCCTTATGTACCTTATTTCCATACCTAGCAATGCCTTTTGGCTTTTCCTGGTTAGAGATTGCCACAGCAGATCACCGGTCTGCAGATTGATTGGCAGTGGTGTTTTTATGATGTCGAATTGCCAGCCCTGCGCCCATACATAGGTAGGCTGAATTTCTGTTCTATGGTCTTCAGAGAGTACTGTCTTGAGATTTTATTTTTATAGTAGTGTTCTTTACTGAATCATTCCTTCATGAAGTTAAAAGCATTGCTTTAGTTTTTGAAACATTCAGATAAATCCATATTTTATTTGGTTATTCTTTGTCGACTGAGTTAGTCTCACTAGGCTAATAGTCTCTTTCCAGGGGAGACTCAATGAGGTATTAATGCTAATTTTATACTAATTAGGAGAACTTCTCTTAATCTTTTGTAGATGGAATTTTTTTAATCTCTCCTCAACCACCTTGCTGACCCTGCACACCCTTCGGCTGTTTTTCTTAGCTACTATGGTTACCCATCCCTAACTCCCCCCTGCTTCTCTTCGCCATGCACTCAAGGCATGACCTTTACCAGGTGGACTCACCAACTCTTTCTGAAATCAACCTCAGTGGTACTCAGTGCCAGGCCCAGGGACTGATGGATCTGATGAGGACTGATGAGAGCAGAGCCTAGGTGCCATCATCCTTGTGGTGGTCAGTCAATGCTCTAGTTACAGATATGGCTAGTACAATTACTTCAGTACACTATCACCACCTCCATTAGTCTGAGATGTCCTGTGAGGCTTCTGGTCTTCACCAGAGATCAACAGGCATCAGGTATCCCCTCCCCCAAGTTAGGAGACCTGTCCTTTGGCCACTTCATCCTATCACCCTCCAGCCCTACTGGTGATGAGTCAGTATCTGAATTTGGGTTGCTAGCAGGCCAAATGGAAAGCCAGCCTCTATGCCAGCAATCTGAATGTCATGGGATCTTTTACATCTCCCCAAGTTACCACCAACTCAGGCAGACAGAATCGCAGTCTAACGTTTCATCCAAAGGATGGACATTTGATTACAAATGTTGTAGATGACTGATGAAAAGAAGACTGAAGTGGAGTCGTGGTTCTAGGTACATCAGACCCTGAGAAGAAGATAGTGGAATTGTGTACATACTGGATATGATTTGTAAGATACAGACATTTTATTAAAATACAACAAAGAGTAATGTACATAGAACAGAGCTCTGAGGGATGCAGTTATGACTGGTAAAGGAGGTGACAATATAGTTGCCACTTGAGCACTTAGATTGTCTTATGTAGGTAACTCATGAACTGGAATTATAAGATTTGGGGAAAACCACATTAAGGCAGATGCCATAGCAAATACCATGGCTGAAAGCATTAAACACTTCAAAAAGTCATTATACAGACCACCAACAGTTTCCAAAATGTATGGAAAAAATCAGTTTTACTGATACAGCAGCCTTTGTACTATGTCCAAGTAGGAAGCCATAATGGGAGTCAAAAAGGATTTTATGGATGAATTGATATAAGGAATACTATCTATAAAATAAATATATTTTCCTAATATCTGTGTTAATGATTATAGAAACCTTTAAGATGAAAATCATTTTAGCAAGTGGAAGTCTCACATTTAAGCAGAGCAGAGGAACAACTACTTGAGTCTTCCATGCATTGCAAAAGTGAGATTATTAAATTTAGTGGTTAATTCTTGAACTGGGCAATTACAGAGAATGGCAACAGAAAGATATATTGCCTGTTGCTGCTTGATGAGGAAGGTTATTTGCTGCAGGTATACATGCCATCTTCTAGTCAGATTTGGGAAACTGAATCTTGCTCCCTTTTGACTTTCTGGCAAAAAGGATACCATCATCTGTTCCTTCAAAACAATGCTTACCTGTCTCAATGCCAAATGTCTCATGTTCATTTCTCAGTTCAGCATTCAAAGCCCTCATTTTAATGTTAGACTGTTGCATTTGTTTCACAAGCTTACGTTCTCATCAGAGACCATCTAGGGACTTGCTGCACTAGTCCCTAGGTCACACACCTCTTCACCTGCCACAAAGCTATAAGGGACTCAAATTGTATGAATGACATTTTTTTTATGGACTGGATTAACCAGGACCTTACTTCTTCCACTAGGGGATCACCAATGAATTCCTGTGGACCACCAAAGTCTTTTAAGTCTAAATTGTTTGAGCATGAAACTAAATTGATGAAGGTAGGGAATTTTCAGTGTGATAATCTTTATTTGAATAAGTGTGTTAAATTCAAACATATTCCCAAAGGACTTAGACTGTTTACGTTTCCAAATGGTTTGCATTATGGAGACAATGAACTGAATGAATTGTTAGCGATGTTTGACAGATTTGGTATTGAACTTATGCAATTAATTTTTAGGATAAACAATGAACAACTTAATAAACTGCTTGACAAGGTTAATGTTCTTAATGATGAGATAACCAGTGATTTATTGTTTGATAGCAATCTCCCCTAATTATGAGAATATTTTTAAAAAGATAGAGGCTAATGTTAAAACAAACTTGGAATGTAAAAAAAAAAAGTTTCTGAGAGATGAAAATGAGTATGTTAACCACAAAGCTTAGCTCTTACCTAAGGCATATTATGCTAAGGCAAATGAGCAAGCTAACAACAACAATTGATATAATACAATTAAGAAAATGCCTAAAAACACCCAGGCACATGGTGTACAAGCTAGCAATAGTTTTGAAGCAGATAATTATGGCAATCATTACCCACCCCTTAGGATATCAGAAAGGATAGAGAATAAAAACAAACAAAATATTTTTTTACCTCAAACATATACTCCAAAGGGAGTAAGGAACAAGGGGAAGGAACAGTTCTGGAGGAACAATAAGAATTAGACACAATGGAATTTAATGAGACATTAAATATAAATACATGTGATAATATCACTCTGGCCTCTGATGATATTATGGTGTCTTCCAAAGGTTTTAACATCTTTAATTATATGGACTTTGAAGTAGATGAGACATTTTTTTTGTCTAACAAAGGATTAAAATGTATTCCTTCATTTAAGATTGATTCAGTAGATGTGTTAACTGAGCTTAAGTTATATATTAGGAAATTAAACTTACAATTTTTATTTAAAAAACTATGAAGATACTTCCGCTGATAATTTTTTGTTTAAGAAAAAAAGTATTTTTAATCCTCCCCTCCATCCTACGACAGCTGCTTTTGAGAAAATATGTGTTTCTGAAATTTTTAAGATGACTTCTAAAAACAAATGTAAGTATTACAACTTAAAAACTGAAGAATATAAATTATTGAATGAACTAAGAAATAATGTAGCTTTGAGAATTATGAAGCTGGATAAGGGGGGATAGTTTTGGTAGACAAAGTTGATTATATCAGTAGTATATATATATATTTTACAGGATACAGAGAAATATATGACAATGTCATGTAATAAAATTTTATTGCTAATAGAAAAATACAACTTTTTTTTGAGGATGCACTCCTTCAAGAAGTTATTTCTGAGGAATTATTTAATTTCCTTCTTAATGAACACCCAGTCATCCCCGTGGCCTTTTATATTCTCAAGGTGTATAAAAACATTGCACAACCTCCATAGGATTACTGTGGCTGCACACAACAGCTCGACTTACCATCTAAGTGTTTTTATTGACAGATTGCTTAAAAACACTATTAGACTATTGAACATCTTTTGAAAGATTCATGGGATTTTCTTTCCAAGATCAATAAAGGGTGGTTTAGTCAAGACCATTGTTTTTTCACCATAGATGTAGTAGATTTACTTACTTTAATCCCTCATCAAGAAGGTTTAGCTCTATTTTATGAAGCCATTAGGGACCTTACCAACTTGAACAATACAATGGTTAATTTTATTATGGAGGTTATGGATCTCATTCCAGTTAATATTTTTTTTACATCTTAAGGTGAATACTTTAAACAAGTAAAAGGAGTGGCAATGGGTGCCAGTTGCACACCCATTTACGCCAATTTATTATTTTACGCCTGAGAGGTGAAATATGTATTTAATAGTAAATTTAAGAATGAATGGGAAGGGTATTTTCAATATTTGGTTGACAACTTTATTTTATGGAAGTAAAAACTAATGTAATAGGTGAATTTCTTAAATTTCTTGATGGTTTAGTCCCTTATTTCAAATTTACTAGTAATTTTTCAGAGACTAGTATTGATTATCTTGACATTACCTTTTTTAAGGACAATCTCAATGGGGTATTCACATTTAAGATTTTCAGGAGGAGTACCATCTCAATAATTATTTAGAATACCATAGAAACCATCCTTTCTATACAAAAAAGAACATTTTTAAAGGTCAATTAGTCTGAGCTGCTAGGATGTGTTCAGATTTTCAGAATTTTAGTTTGGAAGTGGACAGTAATGTTAAGATGTTTACGGAAAGGGGTTACCCACAGGATTTGATTTTCAGAATCACTGAAGAGTTTAACCAGGGATGGGGCAAAAAATATAGACCCCTTTTAGGTGATAAAGCATCATCATGTTCACCAGTAAACAAGCAATGAGTTGAAGTGAAAAACCTTATTAACAGTATGATGGTCCCTTTTGGGACTGCTAGTAAAGAAATTAAAAATATTATTACAAAGAATCGCTTAATTTTTAAGGGTAATCCAGAACTGTTAAACATAATAGGGGATACTTCAAATTTTGTTTTTAAGATTAGCAGAAATTTGAAATTTCTTTTTGAACATCCTAAACGGTCGGTATCTATTGGCCATAAGGGTACTGGTCGGTGTGGCATGTGTAAACAGTGGCCTTACATATTTGAAGCTCCCACCATTTCTATTCTTAACATATACTTCACAATCTATTTGAGAAATGGTGACTGTGGTACTAAGGACATAGTATATATTGCAATTTGTGTGCAATGTGATCAGTTTTATGTTGGAAAAACAGAAAGACAACTAAGGAAGAAAATGTATGAGCATCTTTATGCTACTGATAATAAAAATTCCAATAATGCCTTGTATAAACACAGTGTGATTTGTCAGGGGTTTAAAGGGTTTAAATTTGGTGTATTGGATATTATACCTAGGAGTTCCAGAGGAGTGTGGTGGGAGCTGAATATTGAGATTCATGAGTTTCAATGGCAATTAAGGCTAAATGTATCAGAATTAGTCATGAATGAAAATCTTTCCATTGTGCATTTTAAAGAGTAAAACAAAGTTAATATAGGCTTTTATAGTGTTAGATTTTTATTACTATAGTGCCGGAAGGTATGTACTACTTTTTAGGATAAATATAGATTTTTATGAGATGATTTGAAGTAAAAATAAGTTTTTATGGCTTTTAAAGAGTTTTATAGATTAATTGATACTTTGTCACATGTTGTTTTGATGGCATTTAAGCCTTAATTATGAATTATTTGTTGTTCTGAAGAAGTCCCATGAAAGAAGGACAAAAGTGCTTGACCTTTGAATAAATTCAATTCGAGTTACTTGGTGGTTCATGTTTTATTGATTCTGAGTGCAGTGTTACAGAGGTCTTTTTTGAGTTAATATTAGACTGTTGCATTTGTTTCACAAGCTTACATCCTCATCAGAGACCATCTAGGGACTTGCTGCCACTAGTCCCTAGGTCACACACCTCTTTACCTGCCCAGGTATCAAACATGTTTCTAAACACTTTCAAGCTGGGTTCTAGTCTGACAGCTACAAATAATATATTCAATAGTCTCAATAATCTTACTAAAAAAGCTCTTTTAAGTAATTGCAGTCTTTCATTCATTCCTGTTAACCATTTAAAATAATACAATCACATTGTTGTATACTTTCTACAAATAACATATCAAACAAATACATGCTGACTAGTTTCTACATTTAAACTTTGTGGCTCATTAAGTTGTATACCTAATGTTAAGAAGCTTCTTTCTGAAGTAACCATGTTTTTAACACCTTTATAGAATTATCACTTAAGACATGGGCAAACATACATTTATATACAAGAAAATAAACCCTATTAACATGTTCCTTGTTACAAACATTATACATCACATGTTTTTGTATAACCATCATCAACCCAAACTTGCATAAATTGCTCATTTCCTGCCTTCCCATAACCTCATTCCTCCTCCAAAACAATTTTCTGCATGTACTGTTCCCACAATTTCCACTTCTTTTCTATGTAATGTGCTCCTATCCTTTTTAAAGATCCCACTTCCAGTTCTTTTATCTCTTGTTACAATATTCAGTACTTCAAATACAGTTGGTTTAGACTTTTATTTCTATTTTCTAGTAAGTGTTTTTTGGCAACCACCAGAATTAAACTTAGCAAGGTCTTATTTTGTCTAGGCAATGAACTCAGATCTTGTGTCTCAGCTCAAAAGAGTAAATAAATAAACAAATTCCTTAATTAAATCCATTTCATCATCCAATATTTCTGACAGAGTACTTTGTACAGAATTTTTGAAGTCTGACAATTCATTACACTCTCAAAACATATGTTCCCAGTTACATCATTCTTTCACATCACACCTCCAACATTTGCCATAGATCTGAGGAAAAGTTCTTTGGAGTCTGCTTGGGGTATACAAATACCCATGCAAACAGTTTCAAGCAAAAATCCTAAATCTTCTAGACCTCGTTGCATACTTGGGAGGCATACACATGTCCTCCTATTGTTTCCTTGTGAATTCCTTTTTTTTTTTGAACAAGAAACATCTTTATTAAATTATCACTTATGACATAGACAATCATACATTTATATAAATGAAAACAAACCATATTGACATATTTTAGTTGCAAACATTATACATCACTTATAATCTATCCAGTCATTGTCAGTCATGAACATAGCTCATTTAAACCCTGCTTTCTTTTAAACCTCTTTCCTCCTCCAAAATGTTATTTTGCATGTGTTATTCTCACAATTCTTAGTTTTTTCTATGTAATTTATCTTAGCCTTTTCTAAAGATCCCATTTCCAGTTGCTTTATTTATTTATTTTATTTTGACATTTGTTAACGGGATATGTCCGACTTAGCCAAGGCCCGTTTTCAGAGGAGAACTGGGGGGAAAGCCCCGGTAAGAATAGAATCAAAAACAGATTTTCAGAATAAAATTTTATACACAGGATAAAATACCTTGACAAAGAAAAAATAAATATACAAGACAAACTCCTATCATCACAAGGGACTCTAAATAATTGGAAAAGACAGCTGTATGATAATAGAATAGTATGATATATATGTTACTATATTCACTACTTCTAGTACCGTTGGTTTAGAGTTTGATTTCCATTTTCTAGTAATTGCCTTTTTTTCAGCCACCGTAATTAGACTCAGCAAGGCCTTACTAAGTCTAGGCAATTCTGATTCAGTATCATAGCTCAAAACATCATTTCCTTGGTTACACCAATTTGTTCACCCAATACTTCTAATGGAGTAGTCTGCACTGAATGATTAAAGTCTGACAACTCATTGTAATTCCAATACAGATTGCATTTTGGTGAACTGTTGGAAAGCTGATAGACTTGCTGTACAGAGCTGGAATCTATTTCAAACTGATAAGTACACATTTTGCCACTGTATACACTTGCCTATAATTTATAGTGGTGTTGTATTGTTTCTGTTTCTGTCTCTTGTGTCTCCACTGTTTTTCCCACCCACTCCATGTTCTTGTCTTGGTGTTAGTCTTGGTGGCTTTGAAACTGCCCGCCCCTCTTGTAAGTTTGTATTTGAATACGCCTTCTGGGCCTATCTCATTTGCTCAGTCAACTGAGTGCAGTGAGATCATAGGCACTCCTACTGTGTACAAAGAGAGCATTTGAGAAGGACAATCCCTGTAGCCTCTTAATCCTGCTGTGTTCCCTCCCTCAAAAAAAATATATATATATATATAATATATATATATATATTCAGCTGCTCTTACTGTAACTGTCTCAGTTGCTGTTCTGCGGGCTGTTATCTGTTCAGTTGTTCTTACTCTGCACTTATTACTGCTTGTTAGTAGCCTTCTAATTTAATGCCTTCTGCACTTGTTTTTTAGTCATTTGTTAATTTAATTGCATTTAATTAAACTGTATTTGCCGTAATATTGATATTACGTGTGCTAGCCTGCACTGCATTTGAATTGTATTTACTGCTGTTTTAGCTGCTTTTCTGTAAAAAAAAAAATAATAATTCCTAGCTTATTTCCTGCCTTTCCTGTAACTTATCTAGTCCAGATACAGACTTGCTGTATCAAGGTCTGTTTGTAAGCTCCTCAGCCCCTCAAGCCTTTCTGTGTTGGAGAGAAGCCTTCTAGCTTATCAGTGGGAGTGGTAAGCACTAGGTAGCCTATCTACCACAGGAGAAGAGGTTTCTGGCCCATAAATTATAGTTAACTGGCCGTTTTTGAAACTCTTCCATTTCTTTCAACCTTCTGATTCAAAAGCCTGTGTTTGTGCTGGTTTCCTGCCTTTCCTGTTACTAGTCTAGTCCAGGTACAGATTTGATGTATCCAGGACTCTTTGTAAGCTTCTGAGCCCCCCAAGCCTTTCTGTGTTGGAGGGAAGCCTTCTAGCTTATCAGTGGGAGTGGTAAGCATCAGGTAGCCTATCTACCATGGGAAGAGTGGGTTTTGGCCCATAAATTGTAGTTTATTGGCCGTTTAGGCAATTTTCCATCTCTTTCAACTTGCTGGCTTAAAAGCCTGCATTTGTGCTTGTTCCCCACCTTTTCTGAAACTAGTCTAGTCCAGGTACAGATTTGCTGTATCCAGGACTCTTTGTAAGCTTCTGAGCCCCCCAAGCCTTTCTGTGTTGGAGGGAAACCTTCTAGCTCATCAGTGGGAGTGGTAAGCATTAGGTGGCCTAATTACCACAAGAGGAGTGGTTTCTGGCCCAGAAATTGTAGCTACTGGCCATTTGGGCAGTTTTTTCCATCTCTTTTAACTTTCTGGTTTAAAAGCCGCACTTGCGCTTGTTTCCCACCTTTCCTGTTACTAGCCTAGTCCAGATACAGAGTTGCTATATCCAGGACTGTTGTTAAGCTTCTGAGCCCTGCAAGCCTTTCTGTGTTGGAGGGAAACCTTCTAGCTTATCAGTGGGAGTGGTAAGCACTAGGTAGCCTATCTACCACAAGAGGAGTGGTTCTGGCCCAGAAATTGTAGATTTTTTGCCGTTTGGGCAGTTTTTCTTACATCTCTCTCAACTTTCTGGTTTTAAAGCCAGTGTTTGTGTTTGATCCCCACCTTTCTCTTAACTAGTCTAGTCCAGGTACAGATTTGCTGTATCCAGAACTGTTTGTAAGCTTCTGAGCCCCCCAAGCCCTTCTGTTGGAGTGCAGCCTTCTAGCTTATCAGTGGGAGTGGTAAGTACTAGGTAGCCTGTCTACCACAAGAGGAGTGGTTCTTGGCCCAGGAATTGTAGTTTGACCATTCAGGAAGTTGTCCATCTCTTTCAACTTTCTGGTTTAAAAGACCACATCTGCGCTTATTTCCCATCTTTCCTGTAACTAACCTACTGGAAAGCAGTAGAAAGCCTGAAACTGATACAAGCCTTCTAGCTTAAAAGAGAAACTTTGGAGTGATTATCAGTTTTCTGTATTTTCTTGCTGTACTTAACTGTTTTCTGCCTAAACGCTGATTTTCCAGCACTTATTGTGATTTAAAAGCTTGTTTTTTTTCACATATTGTACTTATTTGACTGCCTGCACTTTTAAAAAGTTGTTTTTCTTTAAATAAATTGTTTAACTGTTGTAGGCTACACACTAAAGTGTGATAGCCTTTTCTGATCACTTGTGTACTTTTTACTGTTTTTGCCTTATCTTTTCAAAAAATAAATAAATAAATTTCTTGTTTCCCTCCTTTCTAAGCTAGTATAGTCCACTTTTCAGGCTAGTGCTGAATTCAGGGCTGTGTTACAAGTTTCTGAGTTGCCCATACCTTACTTGGATAGAGGGAAGTTTCTCTGTTCACCTGTGAGAGAGGGGAACTTTGAGCAGCCATCTGTCCCTGGAGGAGTGGCTCCAGCCCAGAAGTTAGTAGTTTAAAAAACGCGTTGCATGGTTTTGTGCGCCGGGTAGCACCAGTTAGCTAGGGTTAAATTATTCCTGGCTCCACTAAGTCTCCTTCAGTTTTTCACTTGAAACTAGTCTAACTCTCAACCTAAGCACTCAAAAAGCATCCTACAGTCCAGCACTTGCTCAGACCTAATAGCAAGCACTAATATATCCCAACACTTGACTGCCCAGCAGGGCAAGGCTCTTTATCCACTCCTCACCAACCAAGTGACTAAGCAGCTCACCCTACTATTCAGGCATGACCAAAGGGCAACTTCAGGTGTACTCTCCAGTCCAGCTGGTGAATCTGGGTATCCTGAGGCAATGTTACAACTACCTCATGTACACAGACAACCCTCTCATCCTACCACAAAACATTAACATATGCGAGAGATGCAATTATATAGCTAAATTGGAGGCTAAGCTCTCTCCACCAAAGACTGGAACAGACAGTCATGAGGAGAAGGTTAACACTTGCACCACACCTCCAGCCTCACATAGACCTACTAAACCAGCACTGGCAAAATATACACATAAATACACAAAGTCATACTCTGAGGCTCTAAATAAAAACCTGCAAAAGCATCAAAGAGCTCCAAAGCAGACATCCACAAAACCTGCACCTCCCATCACAAACCAGACAACACATAAAACACAAAATCAGTGTACCACACAATCACAGCCCTTAAGGCAAAATAACATACCTAACACACTAGTAATAGGTGACTCAACAGTCAGGCACACTGATGCCCCACTCACTAGGCTGGACAAGGAGAAGGTTACTGTTAGCTGCCTATCGGGAGCCAGAATCCGCCACATAACACAAGCACTCAGGTCACTCCAGAACAAGTACAAATATGACTCTGGCATTGTTCATGTTAGTGTGAATGACCTGAGCCATACCTCCCTGGATTACATGAAAAGAGACATGGAAGAGCTCTCTGATCATGTAGCCCAGGCTGGTATGACCCTGACCCTGAGTAGCATCCTGCCCTTACCAAGAATGATACCTCAGTATAAAGAAAAAATGATCAATTTCAACAATTGGCTAAGCTTCTGGTGTCATTCAAAGGGGATCCAGTTTCTGTCAGCCTGGGATGACATGCTCGACAAGCTGCATTGCTTCGCAAGAGATGGCTTGCACCTGTCACCCCTTGGCTTTCGAATACTGGCCAAGGCTCCTGCTGCCCCCATAGTGCCTTTTTTAGGCAAGGCTCAAAATTCAAACCCACCTCTGTAAACAGCACAAGTAAAAAACTGAGGGTTATGCTACTCAACGTCAGGAGTTTAAATCTCAAAATGCATGCGCTCGAAGCACTCCTAAGTATGGAGAATGTCGACATCTGTGCGGTATCTGAAACCTGGTTCAAGGCTCCAGAGAGCACTCCAACACTACAACTCATATCACACATTTCAGCCACAGAACACGGACCGAAACACAAAAGGAGGGGGTGTATCCATATTCATCAAGGATACCCACATCTCCAGGTTAGTGGCGCAGCATGATACCTCTGAGATCATCCATGTGCAACTAACATCAGGCAAATCTGCAATGCAAATTGTGGCCTGCTACAGATCACCCTCCATGACCCAAGACCACCACTCCTCCTTTCTGGAGACACTGGAAAACATGAAGGTCCTACCGAACACCCTGATCTTGGGAGATTTCAATTACCCTACCATTAACTGGGAAAACTACTTGAGTACAAACTCCCAGACTCAGCGCTTCCTGGAATTTATCAACTCAAATGCCCTGGATCAGCTGGTAAACTCCCCTACCAGAGGCCACAACATATTGGACCTGGTCATCACCAACATGGGCGACAGGTGCTCCGTACCGGAGGTCAACCCTGTCACTGGTTAGATCAGACCATAAACTAATCACCCTGGATGTCCACACCCCAGCACCACCCCCAACCAAGGAAACCACAGTGAAAAACTTTTCTAAAGCAAACTTCACCTTACTTAAGTCAGAGGTGGTAAGTTTCACAGCCCCCACGCTAAAGGATAACACTGCCCAAGATGCAGAATCCTTTACAATTGCACTCTACGAGCACCTGCAAGGATGCATGGATTGTGCCATCCCTAGCAAAACCAAGACTCACTCCCCTAAGAGAAGGAAACCAGTCTGGTGGACCCCTGCTATAAACAGGTTATACAACAAAAGGAGGAAACTAGTTCAGAAAAAAAGCAAATCCCAAGAAGGAAAGACATCCCTGGTCAGTATCAGTAAGAAACTAAGGTCCCTCATAAAATCATCCAAGGCTAACATTGAAAGAAAAATAGCCAAGGACTCGAAAGATAACCATAAAGCCTTCTTTAGCTATGTCAAAAATCTAAGTGGCAACTCGCAGATATGCTCTGAGATAGTGCAAAATAGCACAAAATATACTGAACCTACTGATATTGCCAACATACTGGCAGATAGATTCAGTGCAAACTTCACCTCCCTCTTACCTTCAAAAGGGCCAGCAACAATACCGGAAAAGTGTAGTGTCCCAGAAATCACAGAAGCACAGGTAAAAACAGCCCTTTCAAAAGCCAAAAACACAGCATCAGTGGGGCCAGATGGTGTCCCAGGCTGCGTCTTGCACGAACTACAGAACAAACTAACCCCCACCTAAACACTCTGTTCAACCTCAACCTCTCCACAGGCTACATGCCCATAGAATGGTGCACAGCAATGGTTATTCCACTCCACAAAGGAGGAGCCACAACTGACCCTGGTAACTATAGTCCCATAAGCCTGACCAGCCTAGTCTGCAAGGCTATGGAGCGCATCATCATGGAACTTATTAACAAAGACATTGAGAACCTCCAAACACTTGACCCGACCCAGTTTGGCTTTTTTAAGGGCAGATCATGCCTACTAAACCTGGTTGACTTCTTCGAGACAGTTACCAAGGCCATAGACGAGGGAAAGGTGGTTCACACAGCCTACCTTGATCTCGCCAAGGTGTGCGACACCATTCCTCACTCGAGTATTATAGAAAAACTCACCAGCCTGAACATAAACCCCTATGTCACAAGATGGGTTGCCAACTGGCTTACAGACAGAACTCACACAGTAAGAATAGTGGGCTCCAGGTCTGACTCTAAACCAGTCACAAGTGGTGTCCCGCAAGGCTCAGTTCTGGGATCCCTACTGTTCAGCATATATTTCTCAGAAGTACAGGCAAACACAGGAGGACTATGGCTAACCAAGTTCGCTGATGACTGCAAACTGGGAGCCATAATTGACTCTCTGGCTGACACGGACATCCTCCAAAAAGGCCTTACTGAGACAGACACCTGGTGTCAAAGTCATGGCCTCAAGCTAAATGCCAAAAAATGCATAGTCATCCCGTTTGGGAAAAACAAAACACCCACAAATTACCACATAGGCAGCAGCCCCCTTAATACAGAAGAGGTAATAAGAGATCTGGAGACCCAGGCAGATAGTAATCTCTCCTTTGACAATCATATTGCCAAAGTAGTTAGAAAATCCTTCTATGTGGCCCATCTAATTACTAAGGGGTTCGCATCTAGAAATAAAGAGGTTATAGTGCCCCTCTATTCGTCACTCATCAGACCCATCATAGAGTACAATGCCCCATTTGGGATGTACCTCACAAGACACTTCCAACAGCTTGAAAGACCACAAAAGCACCTCACCAAGAGGATTACTGGCCTCAAACATATGTCCTATGCAGCCCGACTGAAAAAACTCCAGCTGTACTCAGTGACATATCGCTTACTCAGAGGTGATCTCTGTCTGACTTAAAAAGCCATGTCCAACTCAGAATTGATGGACATGCTCCACCTAAAGAAATCCAAGTCACTGCGAGCCACACACTCTAGTGAGCTAAACCTCGCCACAACAATAAATAGAACATGCTGGAGGGATAGATTCCTGTCACAGAGACTCCCCATGCTTTGGAACAAAATTCCTAACTACATTAGGCAGAGCCCCTCACTAACACTCTTCAAGAGAAGCCTTGACGAGTGGATGGGTAACAGAAAGTACACCCCTGGGATCACTTCATTGGTTCTGCTTGACAGAGGCTCAGTTAATTAATCAATGGGCAGCAAAAGCTGACACACTCTGGCTAGGCTTATAAATACCCTCGGGCAGATAGCCTAGTACCTACCTATGAACCTATGAACCTATTACACTCTCACAACATGCAACAAATTACCTCTTTCTTCCCTTTCACACCTTCAACATTTGCTATCTACCTGGGATATAAAATATCTATCCAAACACTTCCAAGAAAAGATGTTATTCAAACTCTCTACCCAATCTTTTCTAACCTCCTCTGACTGACTCCTATAGTTATTGTGCAATATTTTATATGCCCTACTAATTGTCACTTTTTTAACAGCATCTTCTGTTCTAGATTCAACTAAAATCTCTACCAGATCAAGTTTTTCACTTAGGATTCCCCTATCCCTTTCTCTTTACCTATACTCTAATATCAATCCCTGATAGGGAAGGCAGTCTCTAGTCTGCAGTCCAAATAAATTCTTGACCTCTTTCCATTCTATTATCTTTCCTTCTTTAGTTATTTGCTCTCAGCACCTTGGTTCCTTTGCCAGTTTTCTTCAATAAATTCCAACCCCGTCTTGCCTATTCTGTGTAACCCTAATTGCAGTTACCCTATCAGCAAAATCTCCTTTTCCCATTCCTGTGTTGGCTTAGTTCTTAGAATGCTTTCTGCTACATTATGAATATAATATTCTGTATGACTGTTGTTATTCTACTTAAGGATCAAAGTAACCATTGTTTCAATACTGTATTACTATAGCATATGAATGGAGAGTAATAACAGTGTAATGAAACAATATAAAATGGTCGTGCTAGATGTTATTTTGTTTCCTACTTGATGGCTTTGGAGCTGGGGCAATAAGAGTGGCCTTAGGTCAACTGATGCCCTAGGCAAAGGGGCTCCATGGCACCCCTCCACACCACCTGGTGCCTCCATCCTGGTCTACTTACACCAAATAAATACTGGAAAAGCACACCTGCTACAGCGGCGCCCTAGGCGGCCACCTAGTTGGCCTATGCCTAAGGTCGGCTATGTGAGGCATCAAGGGATTTAAATTATGAACATATGTTAAGTTTTACTTTAACAAACAAGTGGTGTTTACATAGTTACAATTTTTGTCAGTAACTAAAGTACAAATGAACATTGCTATATAATCACATTTCTTACTCTAAGATAGCCCTTCTGACATACATAATTTTTGAATTTTTCTACTTCCACATAAAAGCTGGAGATGTGATTATTCCATTTGATATTTTTTATACTCTTTACTCTACTATATATAAGCTGCTTTATGTCCTATTAAGTGAGCATATTATGTCTGACATTGCTCTCAATAAGTGAAAACATCTTTCAGTTCCATGTCATTATATCGTTGCAGATTCACCTAAAGATACTGTTGTCTTATGTCCACCTTTAAAGCAAACCTGAACAATATGGCTGATTTCAGTTCTAAATTGATTCACCTTCAATATTCTCACTCTCATCCCAAGGAAGCCATCTAAGGTTTTGCTCAACTTATTCACTTGCCAACAATCACAGACAAGCTAACTGGCCATACATATGCACCAAACTTGTTCCTATCCTCTTCCATATAAACACACACAAACACATACACACACATTCTGAGAATATTCAGGCTTTTCTCTGAGTCCTTTAATGATCATGCAAATATGCTTGCTATCTCAAGGCATGGTAAGATATGAACATTTCATCATTTCACTGTACCTAGAAACAGAAACAAACCAGTATCTTCCTTTCCAGTGATGCTCTGTATGTCTACAACTGGTCTTTCCTCCACTCTTTCAGTATGGATGAAGCAGCCATTTTCTTTCATGATGCCTTTTAAAAGTCTTATTGAACTTGCCCCTACATCAAAAAAGGGTGCAATCTTACACTGTTCCATGAGTCATGCCTGCTATCTGGGAACCAATGGCAAAGTGTGATAGACTCTAGAAAGCTGTATGCCATATCAAAGTTACTCCATGACCATCAGCGCTATAGCTGCCATTACTAAAAATAAGAGGAAAAACTTAATTCATTTAGTCTTCCAGAGTCAGCCTCCCAAAGCAGCTTTTTTGAGAGAAGACTCAAATGGTTTACCTACTGTACTTATGATCAAAGCATGTCTTTTTGTCTAAAACTGAACACCAAAAATGGTGAGACGAAAAACCTAAAAAATATTTTTCCTCCAGGGAGACAAGTCCCCCTGCACCCTCCACCTCCTCCCTTAATTATATATACTAACTCCACTATCGCACCATGGTGAAAAAAGCCAATAAAATCTTGAAAAGCACACCACTGACTTGCACAATAAAACACTTTGTAGTGAAACTCACAGTAACATTAAATTTGTGATCTAAAGCTGATCAGCTATCAGTGCTTCAACCATCTACAGGTTAGTCAAGTCAAACAACTTCTTAATACTTGGAAAGTAATGACCCATTGTTCGTTTCTGAAATATTCAAATTAGGATGCTAGCAATGACTTTTATTTCTAGTTTAACAGTATAATTTTTAAGTCATCCTTCCTGCAGAAATGCACAAGTCCCCCTCTAAGAGTCTTTCTTCATCATCTCACTGCCCTCTACATCCTTAGTTTAAGCTGTACAACGTTATCTTTATGAAGGCGTAACACCTCCAAACTTAAACCTTTGCTTCTCAGAATCCTACCTTCCTTTATACAGTTAGCCATCTCTGTTTGAAACTTACAGTCATCCTTAATCAGTCTATAAAAGAATGCTATGACCAGAAAATGGTGAAACAATTCATTGCTATTCCACTTTGTGAATTGATCTTAATAGCTATTAGCTAATCCCTGACCTTTGTCTTCTTTCAAAAGTTCTGGGAATGATTATACGTAAACAATGTATCACTCACCTCAACTCACACAAGCTTCTTTCTGACTCACAGCATTTATTCCAGCCAAATCACAGCTCACAATTGTCTTCCTAACCCTAATTTGGATTATTCATTCCGATCTTAATTCTGGGAAAGTGACAAAAGGCCTATAGTTAGATCTAGCTATAGCTTTCAATAACATAAATTGTTTCCTTCTGCTTAATAGCCTTGAATCCATTGGCATTCATTCCTCTTTTGTTTATTGGACCCAAATGTACTTGACTGTCACATCTCATGCAATTCACTGGGACTTTTGTATATCCAGATTTATCTTTGTTATCCTTGGTGTCTCAAAGAGATCAGCCATGGCTCCCTTGCATTTTTTCAATATTTATGAAGGACAAGTCCTACCCGCGGTGATGGTGCTGCGGTAGCGTTGTCACCTCACAGTAAGACACTGTCCGGTTCGATTCTCAGCTAGAGCGTCTTCTGCGTGGAGACATGCGTGAATGGGCGTACCTTCGTTGAAGTTTGTGCATCAGGCCTGGCAAGCCTGTACGTAAAAATCAACTGCAAATCATTAGCGGACCAGAGTTCCACTGTGGCGACCCCTAACCGGGAAAAGCCGAAAGACACAAACAATGAAGGACAAGTCCTATAGCTGCTATCCTGTCACTGTTATACAATACAGTAATGATACTACTCTGTCTAACTCTGTAACCTCCTTCCCGCAGAGTCAGTAATCTTCTAGGAGTCCTTGTTAATAAAGAGATCTGCAGTTCTGATCTTTATCTGAAATTTAAAAAAAAGACACCGTAAGGTTTTCACCATTCAGCCAGACTCCAGCATTGTTTCCCATTCAAATGAAAGGTTGCTTAATAGTTTGGTGAGTAGATTTAGCACTGTATACTACTAGACCTAGACTCTGCAGCAGTTCTTGGTTTGATTCCCGCAGCTTCCATCTACCTTCTCTGTGACTCTGAGCCAGGCACTTAACTAGATATTGCTCATGGGTTGCCCCTGAAAAGGGGCTGTGGGCTTACCTACTTAACTAATGTAAGAATTGATAATACTCATCAACATATTCATAGGTTCATGGGTAAGTACTCGTCTAGCTGTACCTGCGGGTAATTTTAAACCTAGTCAATTTCCCTTTTGGTGCTCCAATTAACCTGTCCAATTTTGTGTTAGACTAGCCTTATGCATCCTGTGGTAAAAAAGTATGTATTACCCCTAATGAGAATAATAGGGATTATATCATAGATAATGTGAGGGGACCCATGCATGGGGTAAAGTATTTAGGAGCTGTCTCTGTCCATTAGTAGTACAAGGAGCAATCATGGGGTAAATTTTCTGTTTCCCATCCATAGATTCAAGATGCACCTGAATATAGACAGGGATAACATTACTGTTCCAGAGTAGCAGTATCCTTTGTGAAATATACCTCTCCCTCCATTCCATTCTGTGGATGTTGCAGAAGAGGTTCAAATCCCTAGACTTAGTATTCAGGATGTCATCAGACTTGCTGATATGCAGTAAATTCATCCGTATGAGGTCAGAGTATGCCTTGATGACAGACACTGGTCACCTCTTAGCAGTCTGTAAGATGCCAAGTATAGTGTCTGGCTTTGAGTCAGTCCATGTATTGTAACTTTTTAGTAGGTTATCTCTGTGGTGCATGTGTCTGGACATGTGTGGGTCCCAGGACACAAGGCCACACTGCCTTATATGGTAATGCAAGAGAAGTAATCCATGGGATCTGGCAGCTACTTTTCACATTGTAAGAATGAAAGTGTGCAATTCACTGAGATCACTGACTATGGTGGGATATATGGCAGCTGAGCACTGTCGGCCCTAAAGGTGCAGCCTGTATTATTAATGGGTGTGGACACTTTTGGGTACAATGTATAATAAAGGTAATGGGTCACTGTAGTATCGGGCAGGTAATGTTGTTATTGTGCTGTGGGGGCACTATGGGGAATTAACAACATGTAGTGTTGGTTCTGTATTCTCTGGTCACTCGTTGGTTCCGGTGTATGCAGTATGGCTATGGAGTTGTGAATATGTAACATGGGTGCGCACCTGGAGGTTCTGAATAAAGAAAGGCCTTACAACTCCAGAACCGTGTGGTCTCCTTATTTACCAGGATATAACATATTGGCGACGAGTATGGGATGCCTCCGAGTCCGTTAAGAGTGAAAATGGCGGGGTGCAGTTAATGTCGGACGACGAAGAGACTGGGGCTGCCGGAGTTATGTCTGTTTCCATGTTAGGGTCGCTGGTTGCATACGACTGTCAGACACAGACCTGGGAGGAGTACTGTGAAGTGTTGGAACATTTTTTTGAAGCAAACCAGATAATGGACGCGGGCCGGAAGCGAGCCATATTGCTGAGCTCGGTGAGCAGCAAGACGTACAGTCTGATGAGGAATTTATTGAGTCCTGATAAACCAGGGGATAAATCGTTCACGGAGTTGACGAGCTTGCTTCAGTCACATTATAACCCGAAGCCGAGTGAAATAGTCCAAAGGTTCAAGTTAAATTCAAGGACTAAACTAGCCAATGAAACGGTAACGGAGTATGTTGCAGTGCTGAGGGAGCTGGCGCAACACTGTAATTATGGTGACAGACTGACAGAAATGCTACGTGATAGGCTCGTATGTGGCATTGCAGATGACCGCATACAACGCAGATTATTAGCGGAGCCTGAGTTGTCGTTTGAAAAGGCCTTGAAGTTGGCACAGGCCATCGAGACAGCGAATAAAGACATTCGTGATTTACAACCAAGAGCAATCGAAGGGGTTGGGAGCAGGAGTGCTACCCCACTGCCAGTGCATAAAGTGGTCATGGAGCATAAATCACAAGGGAAGTCTGGTCAGTATGCCTGTTACAGGTGTGGCGGTGAACATTTGTCACGGAACTGTCGTTTCTTAAATGAAAATGTCATGCTTGCGGAAAAAAGGGCCATGTGAAGAAGATGTGCAGGTCAACGCCCTCTAGGGACCAGCAGAGAAAGGGGGAGGAAAAGAACTGTATAACGGACAGGAAGGGAAACCGGAAAATAAAACGGCAGTATGCACACCATATGCGTGAAGGTACAGATCAACAAACCAGGGAAGAAGAGGAAGTGTTTACTATGTTTAACATGAAAGAGGCAAGGTTGGTAAGAGTCGATCCCATTACAACCCAGTTGGACTTAAATGGTAAAATGGTGCAGTTTGAAGTGGATACTGGATGTAGTGTGACAGTGCTGTCAAAGGCTGAGTATGGGAAGTTATGGCTAAAAGAAGCTCAGGAGCTGCAGGACTGTTCAGTGACTTTGAAAACATATACAGGTGAAACAGTTCCCACACTAGGGATGGCAAAAGTAACTGTAACACATAAAGACAAAGTCAAACAGTTGCCAGTCATGGTGGTGGCAGGTAATGGACCAAACCTGTTAGGCCGGGCGTGGCTAAAGGAGCTGGAAATGGGCTGTCTACAGCTCCATAAAGTAGAACAGCATATGCTGACATTGCAAGAGGTGCTGGAGAACAACGAAGAAGTGTTCAAAGAGGAACTGGGTACCTGGAGGGGTCCACCAGCAAAGATACACGTCAAAGAAAACGCAACGCCAAGATTTTACAAACCCAGACCCGTACCATACGCAATGAAGAAGAAAGTGGAGACTGAGTTAGAGCGACTCACCAAGCAAGGTATAATTGAACCAGTAAAGTTTTCGGAATGGGTGGCACCCATTGTGCCAGTATTAAAGCCAGATGATACGGTACGCATCTGTGGGGACTACAAGCTAACAGTGAACCAAGTTTCGAAGCTGGAGCAGTATCCAATACCAACGGTGGAGGATGTGTTTGAAAAGCTGTCGGGAGGTGAAAGGTTCAGCAAACTGGACCTCAGTCATGCATATCAACAAGTTGTTCTGGAGGAAGGGTCAAAGCCATATGTCACCCTTAACACACACAAAGGTTTGTTCCAAGTAAATCATTTACCCTTTGGTGTTTCCTCTAGTCCAGCTATTTTCCAGAGAATAATGGAGGGACTGGTGTCAGGAATTCCGAAGGTGGCTGTGTATTTGGACGACATCCTGTTGACGGGTAGGAACAATCGCGAGCATCTGGAGACTCTGAACGAGGTGCTGAGGCGACTGCGAGAGACTGGTCTGCAGGCGAAGCGGAGTAAATGTGCTTTCATGGAAAAGGAAGCCGAGTTCCTGGGTTACAAGGTGGATGCATCGGGCCTACACCCTCTGCCAAACAAGGTAAAAGCCATCCAACAGGCACCTGCACCCACAAATGTTACAGAGCTAAAGGCCTACTTAGGCTTACTTAACTATTATAACAGGTTCCTACCAAATCTGTCAACGCTGTTAGCTCCTTTACATACACTATTAAGGAAGGAGACCCTGTGGACGTGGCAGGAGGAACAGGACAGAGCGTTTGAGCAGTCCAAGAAACTAATGCAGTCCTCAGAGGTTTTGGTGCACTACGATAGTCATAAGGACTTAATTTTGTCATATGATGCCTCACCTTATGGGTTAGGGGCCGTGTTGGCACACCGTATGCCAGATGGACAAGAAAGACCCATTGGGTTCATGTCACGAACCTTGACACCAGCGGAGTCCAACTATTCCCAGCTAGACAAAGAGGGTTTGGCTGTAATTTTTGGAATTAAGCGGTTCCACAAATACCTTTATGGCAGGAAGTTTACTGTTTGCACCGATCATAAGCCCTTGTTGTCACTGTTCAACGAGATGAAAGCCGTGCCTCAGATGGTTTCTCCCCGCATTCAGAGATGGGCTGTAACATTGAGAGCTTATGAATATGAGATTGTTTATAAGCCCGGGAAACACCATAGCAATGCGGACGCGCTGAGCCGTCTGCCACTACCGGGGCATCTCAAGGAAGAGGAAACGGAGGACCGAGTGTTGATGATGGAGGACATCACGTTGGTGTCAGCGAGGGAACTGAGCGAATGGACACGAAAAGACCCGGTGTTGGCTCGAGTGTTTCAGTGGGTCCAGCAAGGCTGGACAACACAACAACCTGATCCAGTTTTCCGGCCTTATGAGGTGAGGAAAACAGAGCTGAGTGTGCAAGATGGATGCGTGTTGTGGGGGGCACGAGTGATAATTCCGCCCCCAGGAAGACGTGCACTTTTACAACAGCTGCACCAGGGTCATGTGGGCATCACCCGAATGAAGGCCTTAGCACGAAGTTATTTCTGGTGGCCAAAGTTGGACCACGACATTGAAGTCGCTGTGAAAGAGTGTAACATTTGTCAGCAACATCGCAACTTACCTGTGGCGGCACCACTACACCCATGGGAGTGGCCGAGTAGACCTTGGCAGAGACTTCATATAGACTATGCAGGACCTTTTATGGGGGTAATGTTTTTGATAATAATGGATGCTCATTCTAAATGGATGGATGCCTATCCAGTTAAAATAACCACTTCCACCACTACCATTGAATGCCTGAGGAAGAGTTTCAGTAGCCAAGGACTACCAGAGACTATTGTATCAGATAATGCTTCATGTTTCATGAGTGGAGAGTTCAAGGGGTTTCTGGAAAAAAATGGCATCGTACACGTCACATCAGCACCATACCATGCGGCTTCAAATGGCTGTGCTGAAAGGGCTGTCCAGACCTTTAAAGCAATGATGATAAAGGCTGGAGACGGAAGTATGGCAGCAAAAGTGTCAAGGGTGTTATTCAGCTACCGCATTACACCCCAGTCTACCACCGGCTTGTCACCTGCCGAGATGTTTCAAGGACGGAGATTAAGGTCAACATTGGATCTGGTGCATCCAAACATCCGAGCTAAGGTAGAGAGGACATAATGGCGGCAAAAAGAACATCAGGATCGACGACGGAGAGGGAGAAGTTTCCTGGTGGGAGATGCAGTGATGACTCGAAACTTCAGCTATGGACCTAAATGGATTCCAGGGTTCATTGTAAAGAGGACCGGTCCACTGTCGTACCAGGTGAGGTTGAATGGAGGTTTTGTGGTCAGGAGACATGTGGACCAGATTCTGCGGAGTGAACAGGAGAAGGACTTCATGGAACTGCAAGCCCCGGAAATACCGTTAGTTTCGGAAGAAGGGCTCGCAGCGGAAGGAGGATCTCCGATCTTGGGGGCCAAGGAAGGCCACCGGGACTTGGAAGGAGGGGTTCCCGAGGACCAAACCATTCCAGGGATGGACACACCGGTACCAGAGGTGGTAACTGTGACACCGGAGTCACCTAGGGTGGTACCATTGCGCCGTTCTAAGCGTACACTGGTTAACCCTAGTTACTTGAAGGACTATCAGTGTTAAAAGTGTATGTATAGGTTAGAAGAACAACATAACTTGCTTGTATGGTAACCGTTTAATAACTTGCCGGTTATTTAGAAATTAAGTGACTGGAAGGATTGTTTTTTTGACTTGCTCCCTCGTTTCTCTTATGTAAGGAGGCGTATGTCAATAGCTTAAGAGGGGAGGAATGTAGTATCGGGCAGGTAATGTTGTTATTGTGCTGTGGGGGCGCTATGGGGAATTAACAACATGTAGTTTTGTATCTGTATTCTCTGGTCACTCGTTGGTTCCGGTGTATGTAGTATGGCTATGGAGTTGTGAATATGTAACATGGGTGCGCACCTGGAGGTTCTGAATAAAGAAAGGCCTTACAACTCCAGAACCGTGTGGTCTCCTTATTTACCAGGATATAACAGTCACATATTTAATAACGATGCCTGTACAGGAAATCACTGGTTATCCAACACATTCTGGAGACATAAAAATGTGCAGTTAAATGAGAGACTTAGGAAATCAAGAGCTACATTCTGTTGAATAAATAATCAGGTGGAAACATACATCTAACTTTTGCATAGCTGCCTGGACATTTTATACAGCGGTACATCTTAAGTTTATTTTAAACAGAATACCAATTGATCAAGATCATTCCATGAAATAGGTTTTAATGCATAACTGTAAACAAAGTGAGGGAAGTCACAAGCTCCCAGCTGCTATAGTCTACTCTGAGATCACATGACTGCAAGGTAAATTAAAAATGTTTTGCATCAGATCCAGTCAACTGTCTTTATTTATGAAGTAAATTAAAGATACAAATAAAAAACACACAATATATAATCTTGGCTTCTAGCTGTGGAAGTTTACAAGATTATTCCTTTTCCACAATTCAAGCCCCTGCTTTGGGGAATTGACAGCTGCATGTTGAGCTGAGAATGTGCCAGCAGCATTCCTGTACACAGTGACTTAAAACAATTATACTATAGTTATGTAAGACACTGTTACAGTGTACAGCATCCATGCTCATTAGTTAAATAGCACCAGGGGTGCCAAGTAATATCATAGTATATCACTAAAGTGAACAACAAGGGCAAGCTGTCTGCCACTACATATTTAGAGCCATGGGAAGCAGGGCTGACATATACCACATAGGCCAGACTAAAATAGGCTGCATTCTCACAGGCACAGAAATGTACTGGGCATGAGCATCAAGTCATATACCAGAACATAACAACTAGTGTACTTCAGATGTAGTCTTACAGCATAGCAGTGGCAACTGATCAGGGGAAGCAGCAGTATACCTAGCATGGCATGGATTTTGCTTGTGTCTATGTAAGGGATGTAGACACAGATATAAGGGCACAGTCCATCAGTGATACAGGATGCACATCTGGTTTGTGATTCGTACAGACTATCCTTAGACTGTCAATGGCAAGGAGGTAGGTGCAGGGAGACAGGTGAATAGTTCTAACTGCTGTAGCAGTGATGAATACTAGTCCACAGTAGCATTACCTGACTGTGCCTTATGTGGGAAATGTGCAGTATTCAGCATCATCCAAAAGCCCTGTGACGTCTGGTGCTGTGACACAATTACATTGTTGGGACACACACACACACACACACACACACACACACACACACACAAGTTCAGCCACATCTTCATCTTCATACACATCTCATAGTATGTGGCTGCCTGCATAGAAGGGCTACCAAATATATTCTTGTGCGACTTCACAAAGAATTTTATTAATTTTTCCCATTACATTGCTGAAACCTCATCAACTGAAAAAATATATTTTAGCTGGAAAGTGTCTTGTACATTTTAAAGGTGGAAATGTAATGTTGATTAACATTTTATTTAAAGTTAATACAATAAATAGCTTAATAGTAAAAATAGATTACTAATATATATATATATATACACACACACACACACACACACACACACACACACACACACAGTTCCACCACTCAACCACGCTTCCTACAGATGACCAAAACATGTTTAGCATTTTTATAGATTCACAGGTTTATTGGTAAGTATTAGGCTAGCTGCCCTTGTGGGACATTTTAAGCCTAGACAATTTCCCTTTTGGTGCTTGAATTAACCTATTCCATGTGGTGTTACATTGGCCTTACCCATCCCTTAGTCAATAATTACATATTACCTCTTGAGAATAACTGGAATTATACCATAGATAACTTTTGTTCAATCTCTTCACTTTGAAACTTGTAGCAAATTGAAAGTAAGTTAACCATTTTTTTTACTAACATGATAAACAAGAAAGTACATTTTAGCTGCATAGCTACTTGAAAGCACATGGACTGTTTATTATGGGAAATGTTTAGCAGAAAAGTCCAATTTTATCTGTCCGGTATGTTTAAATTTTAAGGGTCTATAGGTGGTCAACTCCCTACATGTTTGGATGTCTCAGATAGAAACTGCCTCTCTCCTTTCTCTTCTAAAATACTCTTATCTGATTAACTCTACTCCCTTCCCTCAGTTATATTCTTCTATGCCTCTATAAGGCCACTTATTTGTTTGTTCTTTTTTTCTCCCTGCACTCCAGGATGTAGCTGGGGTTTACCTATAACCTTTCCAATCTCAGGTAGCAACCCAAAGTTGATAGTAGGGCCTGCTTGCCCATGGCACACCTCTATGGGACAGAACTATACATATATTCAGTTTCCCCAGAAGGACTCCATAGAGCTTACTTGCTCTTTCCCCTACATGTTTTTTTTTCCTTTGGCTAACCTTATAGCTCTGCTATACTATTCACTAGTGAAAGCAGAGACAGTATCAGCAAAACTTTAAAAGGTGCCTTGTTATACCTGGAAGGCTTTTTTCATCATGTCCAGGTTCCTCTTTTCTCACACTTCAGACGTTCGTTATTGTTGTTCTCCCTCTGATCTGTCTGTCCACTAACTCTTTGACAGATGTTTGCTTTCCTCTGACACACTTCCACGTCTATTTTTACACCTATCGACCAATTACTTACTCACACCTTCTTTTGTAAGAACTTCTTTCACTTGTACCACTTGTGAATTTTAAATTACATCTTCCCTTCCTTTCTCCTCCTACTTTAGAGTCCAGTACCACTAGCACTTCTAATTTCTCCCTCCTATCATTTTTCTTTAGAACATTTTCAGTAATATCTCAGCCATCTACTTCCCTGCTATCTACCTGATATGTTCAGGTGATGCTGAATTTGATCCTAGCACAGGTAAAGTAGTAGCCCTGTTCTATTTTACACTGTCACTGATGTATGTGTCCCTACTCACCCACCCCATATACTCCTTCTAAAAGGAGGTCATCTTAATTCTAAGAGCATTAACAATAAATACAATATACTTGAAGACAGGATCACCTTAAACAGCCCTGACATATTAATAAAATGTGTCTCAAGTCATCCTCCCTTCTCTCCATTATATGCTGATAATTTATAAATTGGCATTTTAATAGCAAGCTGGAGGACCATATGATTGACAATGGGCTGAAAAATTAATCTACGCAAAAGTGGCCTAATGTATTTGGTAGATCTGTTGCTTGCTCGGCAGCTCCATTATCACTGCAATTACAGAATATAAAGATCTAGGTATCATCATCATCAATATTTTGTCAAAACCTCTAGACATAGACATAGACTCCTGTACAGGTATGATCAGGACTAAATGTATTTCTTACTCAACTTCTTACCACTGGAATAAGCTGCCACTGTCTATAAGGGAGAAGAAATCATTGCCTAGTTTTAAAACATCTTTTGATTCTTGGATGGTTCAACTGGTTTACACAACAATGTCAGAGGTTGCATTCTGAAGGGCCATTTGATCTATACACACTTTACCAGAACTACTGAAATATTGCACTTTTCAGCATGTCCTTAATAGCAGCAGGGCATACAGTAGAGCCTTTCTTGTATCTCTTCACCTTTTCTCTTTGGAGAGCCAGCCCAGTGGCATAGACTGAGAAAGACCTGGCTAACAGCCAGTCAACCTCAGTTCAATTGGTCTCTGATGTCTGGTGATGCTGACAGGGAGGATAGGTTTGCCTCTCTTGTGGAAGGGAGTGATGTGCCTGATTATCTCAGCTCAGAAATGAAGCAGGCCTTGAGGGCAGGAAGACACAGTAGACATACCTGCCCTACAGGTCCTCCTCATTGCCTGCCCAACCTGTCACAGACATCAGCATGTGGAGGTGGGGCATAGGTGTGTCTCAGAAGGCTAGCTTGTCCATTGTATATTGATCCTACCTCCCTTGCTCCAATCCTGGGCACAACAGGATAGCATAGTATATGGTGACCAAGAGGCCCATTCATCAAGAGAGATGGCAGCCACCTGGTGAGGTGATTTGTCAGAATGCTCTTCAAGATAATGGCACCAGAAAGAAGGAATTATGGAGGGAGTTTTGATTTGAAATCAGCAAATAATTTGAACAAAAAACACAAAACTTACTTCTTTAGATTTGTGTACTTCAAGTGGTTGGAAATCAGTGGTCATTACTCCTCTTCCTAAGTGTAATAACACCAAACATGAAGACTTTAGGCCAATAACAAACCCCTCCCCAGCCAAAATACTTAAAATGCATATCTACATTCAAATCCCCTCTTCTGCTTACAATCAGACTCCCACTGCAGATGCCCAACATGGCATAAGAGAAACCTATCCAGATATTAATAAACTGCATGAGAAAGAGCATTAATAAAAGGTATGAGGGCTGACATCTTGAAGTTTTGGAATACAGGAATACTGTATTACATGGATTCACTCTCTCATCAGCTCAGTTGTTAATGATCAGAAGACTGAAATGCAATTTACTTAGTTCAGCAATACTGTCAGTGCCTGAGAACCAAAACAAAGTAAAGGAACTGTTGAAAAAAATCAACAGAGACAGAAATACTGCCATGTTACAACTGCAGAAGATTACCTGACTTACAGGGTGGAAAAGCAAGACCACAGAAACAACTGGAAAGTCAGTCGCCTAAAGCTGAAGTACTTTGTAAGGCAGCCATATCAAGATCCTCTGATATTAATGGAAAGACAAAAGGTTGTATAATAGGAATGACACATGCTTATGTGGAACAAATACATCAGAGCTAAAGTCCAGTGAGAAGTGAGCAAACAGGCATGCCACAACGAAGTGAGCTACTAGACAAGAGAAACTGTGACAACTGTGATACGTAACGGCTGCAGAGGGAGACACCGGAAGTCATGTATCCAAGTAAAGATACAGTGCAGAATGACCTGTCCCATTGTATAGACCAGACATCAAGTGTAAGCAGTCCTTAAATTCTACACATAATTAAAGACCACTGAAGAAACCAAACAGGTGTATGGACTATGTAAAAGCTGAAATTAATCAAAAAAACTTCATTCATTTAAAATTGACTTAAAATATGTTCAAAAATGTTGGTTTTGATGTATACATTTGTCAATGTGCTTAGTATAATGTTGAGGTTAATTTGTTACTTTACAGTGTTGGGCAATACATGCTACCTTCTATGTGTGTGTATGCACATAAATCTCTCTCTCTACATATATATATATATATATATATATATATACACACACACACACACACACACACACACACACACACACACACACACACACACATATATGGGTATCCTACACCCAATCAAAAGGACACAGTCAACACCTATTTGGTCAATACCATTTGGCTGATGCAGACAGATGGTCAAAAGGTGTGTGAGATCAATAATCCCCAAATATGAGAATATTCGCAGAGGGGTAGCCCCCCATGCAAAAACACTTGCGGTTATCCACTCTGGGTCAATCCCCAGAGCATAGGCAGAACATGTCAATATTTCTTAAGTCAGCGTTTTTACTTCGAATTCCTTGGTATTAGTATTGTGTCTATGTGATCAGATGAAGGACACACACACACACACACACACACACACACACACACACACACACACACACACACACACACACACACACACACAGACACACACTATATATATATATATATATATATATATATATATATATATATATATATATATTTGCATACATACATATATGCACAATTGTTTGCAGAACGCATTGTAAATGGAGTCACCTATACTGAGCCAAAAGATATAAGAAATGTCCAGGCTGACAAACTCAGCTGCAACTTTACCCCTCTCTCCCCCTCAACCTTCCCTCAGGAAATATCATCAAATATAACTCCCTCTACTATCACTAGGGAACAGTTCCATAATGTTCTCTCTAAGAACAAGAACACTGCATCAATGGGCCCAGACAATATCCCAGGATGCCTTCTAAATAGCATGAAACATGACCAATCAGGGCCTCTGGAATTACTATTTAACTGTAGCCTCAAAACATGCTTCATGCCTCAAGAATGAAGAAAGGCAACAGTGATCCCTCCGCACAAAAGTGGGCCATCTACAGACCCTGGAAACTACAGACCCATAAGTCTTATTAGTCTTACATGTAAAGCCATGGAAAGAATTATGATGGAGATGATCAACTGAGATATAGTAAACCTCCAGACACTGGACCAACCCAGTTTGGTTTCATCAAGGGCAGATCATGCCTACTCAACCTGGTGGACTTCTTTGAGAAGGTCACCAAAGCAATGGATGAGGTCAGAATTGTTCACACTGCCTACCTTGACCTGTCCAAGGCATCTGACACAATACCCCACTAGGGCATTGCTGTAAACTCAAGACGTTAGGTACAAACTAGTATGTCACCCAGTGGAGAGGCAACTGGCTCACAGATAGGACCCATGAAGTTAGAATTGGGGAGTCCACCTCTACAAAGAGGCCAGTCCCGACACAGAGAAGGTCAACGTCTCAGAGGTAACGGAAGAGAACTGGTCCTCAGCGCATTGCACCTCAGAAGAAAGGCTCGCAGAATACCCAGGTGGATCTTTTGCATTATAGCAAGGACGCTATTTAGGGGTCAACGAGCTCCAGACCAACAATGCTTACAGTATATATGTCTGGTATGAGATTAAATTTCTCCCTGTATTACCGTTCTTGTATCTAATTGTTAAACCCGGGCATTGTAGATGCAGGCAACACCCCTCCTCAAGACTCCACAGCTGCCTGATCCTTTTTACAGTTTATGCAGGTTTTACAGGGGTAGTGGTCTCGTAAGGTCTAGGCATATCTTAAATGCATACCTTATCTCGCTTATTTTCAGGCATACTGTTTGGGTCTGCCTTTGACTCTTGTTTACATATGTCCCAGTGATATTAATAACTTTCTCTTGGTCAATGAGTTTCAATGACGGATCTCAGACCCCCTGTATGTAGCTGGGATTACCTACTCTAACTAATACAGCAAACTCCTACATTCTCCTAAAGGAATATCCATTTGATTTAACAATGTTATTGGCAGAATCTTACTCATCTCATTTTGGATCATTACTTAACAGCATTGTTATGTACATACCAATTAGCGAAAACCACCTCACTATTCTCCAATATGATATATTTATATATATATTAAAATGAGGTTTATATCTTTATTGAGCTGTATGTTATTTACCATGGGGTACTACATCTATGGGGTGCAGGTCCTAAGGATCTCAGGAATTTTGGGGGGGGGGGGGAGAATACGTAATTTAAAGTCAGGGATTTACAGTACCCATATTAATTATTAGGAATCTGCTGGGCTTGTTTGTTATGCTAACGCCTATGTGAATTACATAGGGTGCTTTTTTCTGATAAAATACCTTACTCACCAAATTGCTCAAATTTACAAATGAACATAAAACACCCACTGAAGTAACCCCATATCCCTGTACACTATACTGCCAAGTCCGCAGTGACGCCTGTGTCCCTGATGTGACCTAGTATGCAGCATCTTGAAGTAGTAACACTTACGTACATACCACAAAGTAAGCGTAGTGACCCTGACTTGAATAAAGCTGGTTTGTTTGATATTGCACGCGTCACATAAGCCAGGTATTTATTGTTATTATTTACACTTTAAAAATTCTTATATGAATGGTAGGCCATGGGGTATACCCCTGTAGATCAAGATCTTGTCAAGGCCACGTGGGAAAATGCAAGCTCTTTTGTGAGTTAAATAGTTCTTGAAAGTGCAGTAATGATACTCCTAGGAATCGGGTTATGTTAGTATGCTGAAAACGCAATTCCTAAGGGATGAATCAAGGGTCCATCATAAATAAGAGCCCTTTACTGGTTGACTACCCTCTTAATGTGTATGTCTATTACAATAGTCTACCTTTCTTACTAGTGTGTCACGCAAAAACAATGAGTTAAAGTTGGCGTGGTCAGCTGAATTTTGATAACTTAACCGACCTAATTATCGTTTTAGGGTTAAATCTATTGTACTTTCAAGACAGGGTCAAAGCTACATATAACCAGATTCGAGGCCAGGATCATGGCAGATAAATGAGTCTCGATTACCTTGAATATATACTGCGCTGATTACAACATTCTTAAAAGAATAGATGTTGCATGTAAACTCTGGGAGCATATAACGTAATGGGATACATTGAATGTTCTGTTGAATTTAGAAGGGGTCTAGTCATTATAATACCTAAATGATGTAGAAGCTGAGCAATGTTATAATATTACTTTACAGTTACTATCGTCCTGCTACTGTAAGTGAACATGGTTTATAAAGTGGTTTCATTTCTTGGAAGATCTAGGATTCACACTATCTAGCTACTTCTTGTCGTCTAATCCTGGATCATTGGTTAGTGGGTATTAGGTGAGATTTGTATGTTAAATAGTAAAACTGAGCATTTCCTAGTAGAGGTAACCTACTGTATTTTAAATGAGATGTTAATGAAGTTGATTAGAAGTGTGTTTGTAAAGTTCTTTTTACTTATTAATGCTAGAAAACGTATGTTCCCGTTTATAATATTTTTGGGACTGAATGGACAGCCTAAGGGGTTCAAGAATCTCAGTACTTGTATTATATCTGGAATGGAATGGAAAGATTTGTATTTCTTATGTACTATACACACTAAAAGAAAGGAGGACATATTCTAGTATAGAGGTCTTCAGAGTAATACACCTTACATAGTCCTATGTTGACTAGATGGTTGTGCTCGGATACTCCTTCCCCTTGGGAAAATAGAATTTAAAATATTACTAACAGATTTTGGGTCAAGTTAAATATGACTACGAAGTATTACTATTCACTATAATTATATTTCTGTATTGAGTTCTTTTGTTTTGCTGTTTCTACACTTAAGACATGCTCTGAATGAGTTAAGCAGTGTTTTAATTCAAGTCAGCGTAGCTTTCTAGCTCTTGTAGAATTGTAGATTATACTCTGGGATACATTACCTCTTAATTTGTACTGGTACTTTAACGTAACACGTAGGAAAGAAAGTGTTTCAACTGTTTGCAATATGTTTTAATAATTTAGGTATCCCAGCCTCTTCCAGGCTAAAGGAGGAAGTGGTTATGCACGGGAGATACGCTGGAAGAGTCGCCCAGCTATGGATTTATAATGTATTTTACTTGTTTACGTCCTCTGTGTTAAAGTATTACACCTTAGAAAAGATTAACCATTTTTATTACCCACAAATGTTAAGATTGTCATGTGGAAGATAGCCTCATGGAATGTCAAAGGCATACAAGCTGAAAGCAAAAGAAAACTTATCCTTCATTTGCTGTTTAAAACCAATCTAGATTGCATCTTGTTACAAGAAACACACTTATTAAGAGAACAATGGAGCTCCATAAAAAGTAAAAGATGGATTAAAGAAATTATAGCAGCGGGGAGTAGAACTAATAAAGTTGGGGTAGCTATCATTATTAAAAACTCCTTTAAACATCCTATTTTAAAACAGGACTTTGACTCCGAGGGCAGATGGTGTTACTTTGTAACTAAATTAGACTACTTAGATAAGCCTATTATGATCCTAAACATATATGCTCCTTGTACGCTACAACATAACTTCATAATGAAATTGTATAACATCCTGCATAAGTTCCCGGAACACTACTATATAATTGGGGGAGATTGGAATTCTATCCAGGACCCAATTCTAGACAGATCTAATAGGGTGTCCGTAAATAATCCACTAGCCTCCTCCGCTATTGCAGATCTTAAAAGTGACTTTAATCTATTCGACCCATATTGTAATAATACCGACAACTTTAAGAACAGAGGTTATACCTTTTTTTCTCAATGTCATAAGTCCTGGTCCAGGCTGGACTTTTTTCTAATCTCAGACATTTTTCATAATTTTGCAACTAATATCTGCATTGATCCTAGATCAATCTCTGATCACTCAAAGATTACTTTATCTGTAGAATGGTCCCACTCTACCCCCCCAAATTTTTCGGTGAGAGGGTGGAAACTTAACCCTAATTTGCTAGGAAAGTCGGATATTAAGAAAGAAATGAATACCTTATTAGATCAATGTATACTTGCTATTAAGGACTCCAGCACCTCGTTTGATATCTCTTGGGCTACCACTAAGGTCTTGATCAGAGGATTATTAATCAATAAAGCCTCCCATTATAAGAACGAGTTTATCACTAAGGAGAGGACTATACAGGGGGAATTAAAATCCCTTGAAACCCGTATTCAACAGAACTACACACCAGATCTAGAGAAGGAGATTACCCAGCTGCAGTTAAAATTAACATCAGTACAGGCGGATAACCTATCATTCTATGAGATAAAAGCCTTAGCTAATTATTCACATTGGGCTCAACTTCCTCTAGGTTTCTGGCGAGATTGATTAATCAACATAGCAATACTCCCCCTATCTCAAGAATTAAGGTTCATCAAAATTATATTTGTAACACACAAGACATAATAAAGATATTTGAAGATATTTATGAAGAAGTATACAATCCTACCCCAAATCCTATAGACAAACAAGAACTAAACCTTTTCCTTGACAATCTAGTCACACCAAAGATAGATGAACATCATCGATCCTTATTAGCGGCCGATATCACTCAAAGTGATACTATGTCTGCGATTAATAACCTGAAATCCAATAAAGTGCCAGGACCGGATGGATTCACGGCGGAATTTTATAAAGCGTTTAGCCAGAAATTATCAATCATTCTATGTCACCTATTTAACTTTATTAGTCAGGAAGGTGTTTGTGACCCCCACCTAAATGCATCCCGAACTATTCTAATCCCCAAACCAAATAAAGACAGCTCCAACCCCAATAATTATAGACCTATTTCTATCATTAATATAGATATTAAAATTCTGGCAGCAATTTTAGCCTGTAGATTGAAATCTGGGATTGGTAAAATCATCTCTCCTGAACAATCAGGGTTTATAAACCAGAGACAAACCTTTGACCAAACTCTTACACTAAATGCTATGTCCTCTTTATCATTGATCAAACATACCCCCATCTATGCCCTAGCTATTGATGCATCCAAAGCATTTGATAGAATTAGCAAAGAATTCTTGATCTCGGTTCTACAAAAATTTAATTTCCCTACTCAATTTATACACACTCTTAATACCCTTTATAAAAATGCGTATACTACTTTACATATAAACAAATATAGCTCCAAAAGGATAATGATTAATAATGGTATCAGGCAGGGATGCCCTCTATCACCGCTTTTATTTAACCTATATATAGAACCTTTACTTTTATTAATTAAACAGAGAACATTCCACCATATTCCAAGATTATTTAATACTGAAATACCCTTATCAGCTTATGCAGATGACTTGAATATTTACTACTCACTTCCCAACGCTGCTATTAACAAAATTAATAATACTTTACAAATTTTCTCCAAATTCTCGAATTATAAGGTGAATTTAGATAAGACAACGATCTTTCCAATTAACATTTACTCAATTACCCAGTGAAAGATCTATACCTACTATAAAGTCAATGACCATTTTCAATACCTAGGAGTATCCTTCCAAACAGATGGAAATATACATCATCAAGGGGACTTCTCTAGATGTTGGGGCGTGATACAAAAGGATATGGAAAGATGGTCTCAACTAAAACTCGGTTCTCTCGAAAGTAGCCATTATCAAAATGAACATTCTGCCAAGACTTCTGTATGTTCTAAATGCTACCAACACCCTGATTCATAATAAAGTCTTTAATAAAATTCAATCATTTCTTTCGAAGTTTATATGGCACCCTAGACCCATCAGGATAAGCTATAATAAACTTATATACCCTAAAGAGAAGGGGGGTCTAAGCCTTCCAGATTTTAGACTTTTGTATGAAATAAATAGAAGCAGTAGAATAATTAAGGTGGCAACTTTCAGAGAAGAACCTAATGCTTGGTGCCCAACGTGGGTCAAACTTTATTACAATTATATTAAATCTCTTTACTTTAATCCCATGGCCCTACCTTTCTTAGACATATCTGCCAAAAGAAAGTACAAAATTCAAAATGACCTATGGTCTCAAATCAGGTGTACACAAAACTTGTTTAAATCCCTAGATCTACAGTCTGCTTTTCTTCTCCTCCAACCTTTACACCTTAATCCTAACATTAAATTAAACGAGAATTTGGTTAATCTGAATTCGTTTCCACTGATCAAAAATAAAACTGTTCTGGACCTCTTCTCATGCAGGTTGGAACACATTTCTTCTATCAGAAGCAAGTTTAAGCTTTCGATCAACTACACCACTATGATTAGACAATTAATGGACATCTGCAAGAAGTACTGGAGTGATACAGATATTCCCGATCCTCAAATAGAGTTGTGTAAGGTACTTTGGAATCTACTAACTCGTAAAAAGAAAATGATCTCTCACTCCTACAAGTTAATATCAGAAATTAGATGCACGAAAGAGGCTATCCATTCTGACTTTTGGCTAAAACAAGACCCCTCGATCTCTTCCAAATCCATAGCACAAGCCACTCAAAAATTTTCCAAAGCTATTCCTCTATTAAAGTTCAGATATACCCAACTTATGATTGTAAATAACGCGTATTACACCCCCGCTCTACTAAACAAGATGTACAAGGAAATCCCACCATTTTGCCAATTCTGCCCTATGATGAAAGCAGATATCATCCACATCTTTTGGAGTTGCAAGTGCTCTTACAAACTTTGGTGTGCCCTCAGAGTCAAATTAGAAAAATGGGCTATGAAAAATCTACCCTGTCTTGGCAATTTGCCCTTCTTCACATACCCGGTGGGCATGGACATTAAGAACACGTATTTCCTAATAACAGCCTTTATGTTGGTTAAATACTATATCACCCTAAATTGGAAGGATAGATCAACCCTATCATGGGAAGGACTCAGACAGATAATTGGGAAGTATTTCTCTGCTCATAAATATTTGTGGTATTCCATGAGGCTAAATCCTTCACAGAGGGAAGCTTGGAAACTGGTTTATGAAGGTATTTTAACATAATCACTCTGCTTTCGAATCTCCGGACTGGAGGTTCTACATAGTTGGGCTTTGTATATAGTTATTGTATATAGAGAATTTTTTGTCTGTACTTATCGTTTAGTCATGTTGTAGAGTATGATTTGTTATGTTATGACTAAAAATCAATAAAAAGAATTTAAAAAAAAAAAAAAGAAAAGAGAAGGAGCAAATCATAGAAATACATGGAATTTCCTAGAATGATACATGCAGAATAATGTTCAGGAGGAGAGGTGTAGTTTAGGGGAAGGCAGGAAATGAGCAATTTATGCAATGTTAGACTAAATAACAATTGTTATAAAGAAATATCTGTAATGCATAATGCATGTAAATGAAAAAAATGTTAGTATGCTTTGTTTCCTTTTCTACTAATGTATGTGTGCCTATCTCTTAAGTGATAACTTAATAAAGGTGTTAAAAAAAAGAAAATAGCCTCACAATCAGTCTACCTTCCCAGATGACAAATAACTAAATAAAGTAAATATAAATATCAGTAGTATAATGTATACCACCTATGCCCCCCACAGAGTAGGAGGATTTCCTGAACAAATTCGCAAATGTAAAATTCAGTGACAACTTATTGCTTAAGGGATATTTAAAAGTTTGACTTGTTAAACTACTCAACGTAAAATAGATATGCAAAAATAGTAACTAAGTGAATCATAGCAGTTTGTAACAAATACTGTGAAATCTATCCAGCAATGACAATACCTTAAATATCACACTGACAAACCTAAAGTTTTATAACCACACATGGTTACACCCTCTGCAGTTAATGCAGATCCTGATATCATCATCTTTAACCAAAGAATAAAATTAAACTTAGTGATAAATAGTGATTCTTGATATAGCTAAAGAAGGCTTTGTGATTGTTTCTAGTGTCTACCGCAATTCTGCCTTCATAGCTAGCTTTAGAGGATTTGATGAGGGATCTCATCTTTTTGTTGAGGCTAATAAGGGAGTTTTTCCAGTCTTGGGACTTTACCTTTTTCTGCAACAGTTTCTTCCTTCTGTTGTAGAATTTTTTAATGACAGGGGACCACAAGTTCGGCTTCCTTTTTTTGGAGGAAAGTGTTTTGATTCTGTTGGGTATGGCTAATTCCATGCATTTGTGTACATGTTCGTACAGTGCATTGGTGTATGATTCAGCAGTCATTCAGCTATTTTCCATTGGCATGGGTAAAGTGAAGTTAGCCACATCTGTTTTTAGGAGTCCAAAGTCAGCTTTGGAGAAGTTTTTCAAGATTATTACCTTTGCGGGGGGTGTGGTTGAGATGTGGATTTCCATTGTGATTAGTTTAAGGTCAGATCTGACCAGGGAGGGATTGAGTATTGGTGTAGACCAATGGTCAGCCATGTTAGCAATAACCAGGTCAAGGATGTTGCTTCCTCTAGTGGGGGTCAGAATGAGCTATTCCAGGGCATTGGAACTGATGAATTCCAGGAAGCATTGGACCAGCGTATTGGTGCTTCAGTAGTTTTCCCAGTTGATGGAGGGGTAGTTGAAGTCTCCTAGTAAGAAAGTGTTGGGTTGGACCTAGATAGATTTCAGGGTGCTTAGGAACGTGGAGCGAAAGTCTAGGGACATGGTTGGAGACCTATAGCAGGCTATGACCCGGATCGTCTTTTACCCAGTGTTAGTTGTACCTAAGGTATCTCAGATGTGTTATGCTGGACTACTAGTCTGGAGGTGTGCATATCCTTTATAAATATGGAGACACCACCACCTTTGGAGCTTCGGTCCATGTTTCGGGGGTGAAAGGTGTGGAATGAGTTATAGCCTAGCAGCACTAAGGTGCTTTCTGCCGCTTTAAACCAGGTATCTGTTACAGCACAAAGCAAAGAAAGAGCAATAACACGGTTTATCCAAAATGACACAAGGGACCTACTTCTGCTAGGTATGAAACCATATGACTTTTTTATGGGAAGATGTTACCTTTTAAATCATATGACATACTTTGAAGAGGTAACAGTGGCACTTAATGAAGGATTGAGAATGTATACTGCCTATTGTGACCTTGCTAATACATCTGACATTACACCATATAAGGGAATAATTAATAAATTACAGGTATTAAAAATCAGTCCATATGTGATTCAAATGATAAAACACTGGCTAAGCAACAGGAAGAAAGTAGTCAGAATTGCAGTTACTAGTCTATGCCAACAGTGTTTCCCAGTGATGTGCTACAGGGATCTGTACTAACGTCGTTTACCAGTGATGTGCTACAGGGATCTGCAAAAATATCACTTCCTTTTGTAATAGTCTTTACAGATACACAAGTGGGACATAGGCCATGGCTAACCAGATATGCTGATGATTGCAATGTGGGTAAAGTATTATTTCAATAAAATAAATATGTTGAAGCTTTCCAAGACAGTTTACAAAACATACACTTGCTGAAGCAGTAATAACCTCACATTTAATGTCAGTACGTGTAGTATTATGCCATTTGGTAAAAAGGGCATAAATTATAATTACAAAATAAGCAGTCATTGAAATCATAAAAAAGATACCATCACCAAGGATCTAGAGATAACAGCAGACAATGATTTAAACATTTTTTAAACAAGAAACATTTTTATTAAATATGACATAGGCAATCACACATTTCTATAAATTAAAAATAGAAGTTATGTACTCACCATAATGTTCCATCTGAGTAGTTATTCTTCATTGTTCTGCAACCTGTGGGTATTCAGATCCATATCAGATCTGAGCCGGCAACTTTTCAGGCATCTGGTCCGAGCTCCAAGTTCCTCCCTCTTACCCATAACCCATCACCATCTCCTACCTTCCCCTCAGATCGAGTTTGCCACTAATCAACCAATCAGCAACTCAATTTTATAACAAACCTAGAACAGGTGCAGGAGAGAGGTGGGATGGTTGCAGAAAAATGAAGTAAAACTACTCAGATGGAACATTATGGTGAGTACATAACTTCTTTATCTGAAGTAGTTAACTTCATTTTATCTGCAACCTGTGGGACATAGTCCCCAGCTACTCAACACCTGGGAGGCCCTCATGGAAGGATATTCCTGAGCACCGCAGAGCCAAAGGATGCTCTCCCTCTGGAGATCAAATTCAGCTTATAATGAGAAATGAAGGTATGTGACCTTGCACAAGTTGCTACCGCACAAATGTCATCCAGTGAAACCCTAGACCAAAAAGCAGCAGAAGTCGCCACAGATCTGGTAGAATAAGCTTTAACAGGACCAGGCAGGTACAGACCTTTGTCTTTATAAATTTGCAAAATACATTGTGTAATCCATCTAGCTAAGGAAACCTTGGAGATGGCTTTCCCAGAAAAGGTTTAGAAAAGGACACAAATAACTGGTCAGACATACAGAAGGGCTTCGTTCTGTGTAAATAAAAACAAAGCTGTTTATGAACATCTAGCAAATGCAGCTTATATTCACCCTTGTTCTGAAAATTTGGAAAGAACACAGGAAGGTTAATTGTTTGATTAATGTTTGATTCAGAAGCTATTTTTGGTAAGAAGGAAGGGTTCGTGTGGAGAGAAACCCTGTGCTTATGGAAGATCAAGTAAGGGGGCACGGCAGACAAAGCTTGAATCTCAGAAATCCTCCTAGCTGACGTAATGGCCACTAAGAAGGCTGTCTTCCTGGATAAGAACTTCAAATCTACTGATGCTGCAGGTTCAAAGGGGGGAGCAACTAAAGCCTGCAGAACCAAGGTAAGGTCCCAAGGAGGAACAGAGTCCTTAATTGGAGGGCGTAAAAGAAAGGTGCCTTTAAGAAAGGCCTTACACAGTCTCAAAGAGGCCAGTGTATTCATGTTTTCGCCGACATGGAAATTAGAGGTAGCTGCCAGTTGCACTTTCACCATAGAGGAACTACCCCTTGGTAAAAACTTTTGGCTAAAAAATCCAACACTGCAGGAACAGGGGCTGTAAAGGGATCTAGGTTCTTCTGAGAAGCCCAGATAGAGAATAATTTCCATTTGCTGTAGTACATCTTCCTAGGGAGGCCTTATGGGATGCCACCAGAATAGTTTTTGCTGAAGATGAAAGACTGGGAGTCCTGGCAATCAAGGGAACTGGAGCAACTAAACCATCAGCTTGAGGGTGTCCAGATTGGGCAGACAAGTGCCCAAAGGATGAGAGATGAGATCCGGGCAATGATCCAGAATCCAAGGAGCAGCTAGAACATGAGACCAGAGGAAGGGGAACCACACCTGAAGAAGCCAGAATGGGGCAATGAGGATCACTTTGCACCCCAGTCAGCAAGCTTTCTGAAGAAACTTCAGAATGAGAGGTAACGGGGGATAAGCATACAGGCCAAGCATGGACTAGAGCATCTCTGGGGGGATCCCCTGGTGAGGGGATCAGAGCAAAAAACTCACTGCACTTCACGTTGGAAGAAGATGCGAAGAAGAGCAAGGCTGACCCCACACCAGAAAGATCTCCTCCACTACTGATTGTTTCAGAGACCACTTGTATGGCATTAGAATAGCCTGACTCAATCTGTCTGCTAAAATGTTGGAGCATCCCGGGATGTGCATTGCAATCAGAAATCGACTGGTGGAGATCACCCACTCCCACACTCTCATGGTCTCGTGACACAGAGGGTAAGATCTGGTCCCCCCCTGTTTGTTGATGTACCAGACAACCGACATGTTGTCTGAACTGCAATAGTCCCCGGAGGAAGAACAGTGTGAAAGGCTTGCAACACTAAAAGCACTGCTCTTATCTCCAGAACACTGATATGCAATCTGGTCTCAGTCTGGGACCATGTGCCTTGGACCATCCTCCCCAAATAATGCCCCCCCCCACCCAGGCTGGGAGGTGTCCATGGTCACTGTGGCTTGGGCTGTAGGTGAAACAAATCGCCATCCTGCTAAGATCTCTGGCGATTGGAGCCACCAGAGAAGCAACGCCCTGCAGGTTTTGCTGATTTGAATTGGATATTCCATGGGGAGCATACCTCTCAACCTGGAAACATCAAAAATCTGGACAAGGCCCATGAAAAATAGGTACAAATCTGTACGCTGATTAACATCAAATTGCATACATAATTATGTAACCCCACTCACTCCAATGGAATTGTGGGATACCAACTTTTAAACACAAACTGAAGAACAGACAACCAAAATAGGGCACCAGAGTCCCCCTGCAGCCATTCCAATGTCCTGCTTTACTTCTACAATGATTATTTGGATTTTATTTTTACATTTTATAGCGCAATGCAGTGAATGCACAAACACTAAGACATCTGCTAAACAAAGCTGCTAAATAAAGCAATGCTGTCTCACAATGAAAATAGACTTGGCATTAAAACTTCTCTGCCATTGAAACTGACATTCATTGAAATAGCATTGAAACACATACACTACATTCAAAGAAAATGCATCTGACCAGTGGTGGATAAAGATTACCTTTTGGCTGATTTCACATCATTGGCCCCTTGCACACAAAACAAGTAACATACATGTGTTCTTTGATACACCTTCCTGACTTTATTAAATTATATTCCTTGTATAATACAGCACACTTGTTAGAAAGAGCGCATTTAAACTTATTGTTTGAACATTTTTCCAGTAGGCAATGAAACAAATGCATGAACCAATAATGACAAAACTGCCAATTCATAACATGCCCATCATAAAAGTCCACTTCTACACCCACACAATATATATATATATATATATATATATATATATATATATATATCTGGAGTAATCATTCTTGCAACAAATTTTAACTATACCATGCGTATAGGAAATTTCATTTATGTTATTAGAGGGACCTTCTTTGTGTTTATTATGTGATGAAGGCTACTTTCCAGTTTGTTTTGTCAAAGTAGAGGAAGACAAGGAGAGTTCATCTTTTATTCCAGTTCTAAAAACTGTCCAGCAATCTACTAAATGCAGTTGGCCATCCCTGTGCAAATCATAAAATGTCAGAATCTTGTCAACTTTCAATTTTCACAAGGATGCTGTGACCCACTATATCAGAACTTCATTAGCCTTACGTTTCTAGAACACTAGGAGACAGTTATTAGCTATTGCTGGCAGATTACATCAGGCAGAAGTTGATACTTTGATACAGTTTACTGAAGAACTCAAAGCTTTAACTGTAATTATTTCAACAATGCCAACTTCATCTAATTTAGAAACCTGAAAAACCAATTTTGTATAATCAACACATGCAAAACGAATGAGAAAAAGAAAAAAAATGTCAACTACAATGGAGTGATCCTGCAGTCTACCAGAAAAAAAATAATCGGCCCGGTTTCTTTAAAACTGCCCCGTGCCTTCAAATCACAACCTCATGATAATTAGCCATAAGGCAATGAATGTGTTTAAAAGTTGCAAAAATTATCATGCAATGACATCTTTAAATGTGTTAGTAAAAACTCAGACACACACACCCCTCTTAAGAGAAAGAATCTGCAGCAGTACCTCTCAACAATCCGCAGAACTGCAATGCTAATCACTCTGTAGCTAAATGCACTGTCCCCAGAAATATGGATAACTCTGCAGCTAAACGCCATCACTGTGTAGCTAAATGAAAATGGCATTAGCTAAGCGAATAACTCTGCAGCTAAACTCCATCACTGTGTAGGTAAACGAAATGGCATTAAAATATGCCTGAGTACATGTGCAAATATAAACACACAACATCCAACTTGTATATGTAATGCGGACATGTACACAGATACACAACATATAAATACACGTATCCACAATTGTCCCACGCTTACCTGCTCACGCTGCCTGCCTGCTGCTTGGAAAAATAAAACTGATATAGTACTGCTGCCTGTAATTCCCATTGCTGCTGTATTCTTGCTCGCAGCCGGCCCGGCTTGGAAAAAAATAAAATGACTGATGAGCAACATTACTGCCATTAATGTTGCTGCCTGGTAAGGTTCAACTTCTCGCTGCTCAGTATTCCCACTTGCAGCCAGCCGGAAATAATGACGCGAGCTCTTTGAGCTCAATTCCGGCTGGCTGGTAGCCCTGATGGTGCTGACATCATCGCGCACGTGATGATGTCAGCTCCGACAGCGCGATTTTTTAAAAACTAAAAAGAATGAAGCAAAAAAATCATCAGAAATGAAGGGGTGCCAATGGGGAATCGTGGCACCCCTTCATTTGGACCCCAAAACTCGGTAAATACTGAGTAATTCGGTATGGTTGGGAGGTATGATGGGGAGATCTAGCCAAGCCCACTGCACAACCAGAGTCCACTGAAGAACACGCATGTGAAGACATGTACAGGGGAGGATCGAGATTTCTGCAGCCACAGAGCCTAGGGCTCGGAGAACATCGCCCGCCTTTGATAGCCTGGGGCTAAGGATCACTAATATATGTGCCCGTAAGCTCTGGACCTTGTCTAGAGTTAGGAAGACTTTCAATTGGAGAGTGTCCAGCCATGCCCTGATAAAGTCCAAGATCTGCACAGGGTCCAAGAGGGACTTGGAAACATTGATAGTAATCCCTAGCCGGATTGTAAGATAAAGGAAGGAGCCTCTAGCTATGCAAAGAAGACGCTTGGTGGAAGCAGCAAGGAGCCAATCGTCTAGGTAATGAAATACCTGAATTCCCTGAAGCCTCAATGACCTAGATGAAGGCCTCAGATCCAAGGGTTCCGTTGGCTATGGGGAGAACCTCAGGGAGTGGAGCCAAGGAGATGTAGGCCTAGATACCTTAGAAGGCAGGCTAGGGAAGGGCTCCTGCTCTGGAGACCATTTGCGGGGCCTATCCCCCCTCTTGTCTTTGTCCTTGTTCTTGCTGTCCTTTCCTTTGGCCTCCACTTCAACAGGTTTAGTGGGAGGGTGAGTCCCAGCCAGAAGGGGAGGTTGAGCAACTGCTGGAGGAGCCGAGGCTGAAGCCAATGAATCCAAGGAGGAAACAGGTAGAAGGCCTTTTGCAAACAGTTTGGTCTTCCATTCTTTTAAGGGCCTGGGGTTAAACCCAGCACACATGCTGCACTGAACGGAAAGATGGGGAAAACCCAGGCAAATAACACACAGAGCGTGGCCATCGGCCGGTGAACGCTTATGGCCATACTCTGTGCATTTGTTTAAGGTAGGCTTTGGCTGATCAGCCATAATACTAACACACACAGCCAACCTACTTAAAACTAACACTTTAGCACACACACCTAAGGGGAGGGAGGGCCTTACTAGACTACTTTACAACAAACTTTTTTTTTTCTTTTTTTTTTTTATTTAAACCGACGAACAGTGAATGGGGGAGGAAAGGGAACTAACGACAACATATTCTCACTAAATAGAGCAAAAAAAGCCACCAAAAGTCACTTACTAATAACCCAACACTTGGAGCTACAGAGATCACGAGATCTGGGGGAAGGTAGGAGATGTTGATGGGTTATGGGTAAGGGGAAGGAGCTTGGAGCTCAGAGCAGATGTTTGAAAAGTTGCCGGCTAGGATCTGATATGGATCCGAATACCCCAGGTTGCAGATAAAATAAAGTTAACTACTTCAGATCAAACCATATTGACATATTTTCAGTGGCAGACATTATACATCACATATAATCTTCTATACAGTGATTGTCAATTAAACACTACATAGCTTACTCAATTCTTGCCTTCTCTTAAACCTCATTCCTCCTCCAAAATGTTATTCTGCATGTCATTTTCTCCTGTCATTCTCTAAAGATCTCACGCCCAGTTCTTTTTTTCCCTCTGTTACTATATTTATTACTTCTAGTATAGTTGGTTTAGAATTTGATTTCCATTTCCTAGCAATTGCTTTTTGGCAGCCACCAGAATTAAAACTCAGTAAGGACGTACTATGTTTAGGTAATTTTGATTCTATATCACAGCTCAAAAAATCATTTCTTATTTGCTCACCCATTATTTCTGACAGAGTAGTCTGAAGAGACTTTTTAATGTTTGCCAGCTCATTACACTCCCAAAAATATGCTCCCAATTACAGCTTTCTTCTCCATCACACCTCCAGCATTTACAATCTGAGGAAAGATTCTTTGGAGTCTGCTTTGGGTATAAACATACCTATGCAAACACTTCCAAGCAAAAATGCTAAATCTTCTAGACTTTGTTGCATATTTGGGATATATACATATATCCTCCTATTGTTTCATTGTGAATTGTTTATCCAGTCTGTCTTCCCAATCCTCTCTAACCTCCTCTGGCTGATTCCTATAGTTATCATACGATAATTTAAACACTGATCAATGTCTATCTACCAAGTCAGAAAAGGATATTATATAGCCTATCTAATTCTAAACAGCATGTCTATTCTCTCTAGGGAAATCACTGTACCACTTTATACATAACTGATCTGACCTATTACTGAACAAAGTCCAGCATTTTATAACCTTCAAACAAGCTACCTGAAATAAGTTGACGTGGTAAAACATTTTTTTACTAAAAAAAAACATAAGCATATAAATATATGATATGAATACATGGCTGATTTTGTATAGGAAAAATGTCTGATGGAAAAGAAAACAAAATGCAAATTATCTTTATAGGCACTGACAGGATTTATACAAAAGAGTTGGTAACATGGAAAATGAGACTAGTAAAAACAGTACAGTTTTAGTACATAAAACATTTCATTTTTAAAAGACCAGGTATTAATGATACATTTGAAAGATAGTTTATAAACAGATAGCATTAATTTATTACTTTACTGCCATTCAGTGGCAAGATGGTGTAATGACATTTTTTTTAAATAATGCAAATTCATTCATGTTACGAACACTGCAGAAGTGTTTAATGGCATTTGTTAAGCAACATTTTATTACAGCTATAAAACAAGTACAAACATTTTAAGAGAGGCATTTATAATCACTTTAATTTTTTTTTTAACCAACAAGATGGACCAGGATGTCACAAGTAATTGTGATGTGATTAGTTTGTACTATTTAACCTTGCTAAAGACATGAGGAAAAAGTAGTTGCTGTAAAAAGTTGGAACTGCTAATTTGCTATATGGAATGATGTTTCTGTAACTTTGACTTTAGATTTGTTAAGGTTGCTGGACTATCATATAAAGCTGTTTCACCCTGATGTTTATAATATTGATCACTGCTTCAGTAACCTTAACTGTACAGGCTCCAAGACACTTCTTCCATCTCCCAAATGTAGTAAGCTAAGGTAATCTACCCATATAGCTAAGGTTGTTACAGCAGTGATCAATATGATAAACATAGTACAGTTATGTAAGTATATTTACCATTATAATAGATGCTTCAATGATCACTGCTACAGTAATCGCTCCCTCCCTCTACCCCTTATTTTTATTTATTTTTAATGTTGTGCTGTTAATGCCAGATTGTAGTTGTTTATTATTTGATATTCCTAGCACTGTCCTTTCAGGGCTCAGTCTCCCTCCTTCTATTGGCAAGAAACCTCCTAAGGGCTTTGCGCCCACACTTCTCTTTTAGTCACCTCAGTTCAAGCTGCCTCACAGTTTGGGCACATGGAAGGTGCATTTGGGTGCATGGAAGATGCCCTGAAGCTTTGGAAGCTGGCCAGCTGTTATATCCTTGGCAGCTTACTACATCTGGGAGGTGGAAGGAGAACAGTCCAGGAGCCCATATAGCTAAGGCTACTGCAGCGATGATCAACTGAACATTTAATGTTATGATAAGTTTACTTACACAACTGTAATTCCCTCTAAGCCAAGTACATTCCAAAACCCCCAAAGCCCTTCTATCAATGAAACAGACAGATGTCTGGCCTCTGTGCAACTGGGATGGCTAAGGGTAGATAGCGAAGATAGTTGTTTCTTTCTCAATAGTTAATACTCTCTGTGTATGAAAATCTCCAGATGATATTTGTCATGTAACTATAATCAGATCAGTAAAAACCTGCCCTTCCTGGGAGCCACAGAAGTGACCCTTTACAAGGTGGGGCCCTGACTCCTTGAAAAATCAATGTCAAAGGTACTCTTTATTAGGTCCAAGGAGTGTTGGATCAGCCTGAGAGCTGTCGTACTTGTGATGGGCACTTTGTTACTCTAGATGTGGAAGTGGCTAGTGCAATGATGTCAGGACATCATCGCCACCCTCTGTGTTAAACCTCAGATGTCCATCAAGATTCCTGGTCTCCAACATAGGTGACCCAGACAGTGGGGTTTTTCCCTTCTCTTCTCTCTCTGGGATAGGAGGGCTGGCAGTCAGCAACTTCATCCTGTCCTCCTTAGCCAGCCCTACTAGCAGCCCGAGTTTATTCCTGAACTCAAGTTGCCAGCATCCCTGTTTCTGTGCCATCAGGTTCATGAGGTAGACTCATGCCTCTGCAAATCAGGGTCATTGCTGCTGTGACCATTCTGGCCATGATGACCTTTCAGAGACCTAGAGGGGACATGTTAGGCATATCAAAGGCATCTGTCAGTCACATCCTACAACTGTTTCTGGATTGCTTATTGACAAATAGCCTCAACAAAAAGTTGAGATCCCTCATCAAATCCTCTAAAGCCAGCTATGAAGGCAGAATTGTGGCAGACACTAAACACAATCACAAAGCCTTCTATAGCTATATCAAGAACCTCCAAGGCAATACCCAGATTTGCTCTGAGTTACTGCACAATGGTACCTCCTATACTGAGCCAACAGATATTGCCAACATACTGGCCAACAGATTCAGTGCCAACTTTACCCCTTTCTCACCTCCAAAGGACCAATCACATTACCGGAAGAATGCCAGGCACCCAGCATTTCTGCAGCACAGGTTAAAGCTGCACTGAGACCAATGACTGGTGTCGAAACCATGGCCTTAAACTTAATGCCAAAAAATGTGTTGTCATCCCCTTTGGTAAAAACTCCGTTCCCACTAATTACCACATCGATGGGAGCCCAATGAACACTGAAGGCGTTATAAGAGATCTTGGGATGCAGGTTGACAGCAACCTCTCTTTTGACCACCACATTGCCACTGTGGTCAGAAAGTCCATCTATGTGGCACATCTCATTACCAAGGGTTTTGCATCAAGGAAGAAAGAGGTCATTGTTTCTGTCTACTCTTCCCTCATTAGACCAATCATCGAGTATAATGCCCTATTTGGTATTTACTTCACTAGACACCTGCAACAGCTGGAGAGGCCACAGAAGTACCTCACGAACAGGATCCTAGCTGTTAAACACATCCTACACAGACAGAATCAAAAGACTCCAGCTATTCTCTGTCTAATATTGCCTACTTAGAGATGATCTCTGCTTGACTTATAAAGTCATGTCTGACCCAGCCCTGTTAGAAATGCTACATCTAAAGAAATCCCAATCCCTCCGCACCACACACTCCAGAGACCTCAACCTCATTACCACAATCAACAGAACATGATGGAGGGACAGGTTCCTCACGCAGAGACTGCCCATGCTCTGGAATAGACTTCCCATACATGTCAAGCAGAGCACCTCACTGTCCATCTTCATGAAAAATCTTGATGAGTGTATAGGTTATAGAATGTTCACCTCGGGGATCACTCCAGTGGCTCTACTTGACAGAGGCACTGGGAACTAACATCGCGCGGCACAATGCCAGGGCACTTCTATGGGCTAGACTTGTAAAGGCTCCAGAACCATTAGCCTAGTACACACCTATGAACCAGTAAATAAGGGTCCCAGTCACACAATAAAAATAATCCCCTTTATGAGAGGCTTCCACTCAGTCTGCTATCTATCATTCATTATTGCTACAGTTTTATGGCCCACATGTAACTATATGTAATCCAGCTAAAGATGAGGCATATGCGTACCTCAAGAGGCATGCATACTACTTGACAAACTCCCAGATGGTATGTGACCACAGCACAGCTATGTTAGCCCCCAATCAAAGAGGCAATCATTATATCAGTGTAGGATGTTCTACTGCCATGCACCATGCACTGGAGTCAAGGCTCATACCCCATGAACTTTTATTAGGAGATACCAGATACCTGCTGGAGCCATGACTATTGACATCCATACACTTCCCATAAACACCTGCTCAAATGTGCCCATCACTGAAAATCTCTCAGGCCTGCTGCATTCTACACAACATGATACCAAGGAAGCTGGAGACATAGTATGAATATAACAGTGAGAAGGAGGAACAGGAGGAAGAGCCATTACTTTCACCATCTGTTTTACAACAAGGGACACATGGTAGGACACCAGTGAGGCAAGCAGATGAGGAATGTCACTGTAGCACAGATCTTTGGATACAAGTCATAAAAACTATAAGAAAAAGTGCATGTATTAATAACTATAGTGCCAGTAGTAGAATGATAGTACATATATAATACAGAGGAACACAAATAACATGTATATAATACCAAAGTCGTCAGCATGAGTTTGGAATATAAAGTCATCATTACCCACATGGCAAAGGCTACAACAGGAAATGCAAATACACAGTGACCGCTGCTTCACAGTCTCCCACAGGAAGTAGCAACACATGGGTCTCTAGCCCAGCCTTCATGATATACAGACAGTTATGCACTTGCACTTTCTCTAATATGAATATTTCCAGTTGTGGTAGTCCCTTGTGCCAGTGAAGAAACTATCCACCTCTACTCCACTGCAGGCCTGACTGAGACGTATGCATGGCAACATTTCTTCCCAACTAGGAAGATGGCTTACCCCCAGTAGGTGTGCCACTCATGCAAAAGGTGAAGACATTACACTGAGATACTGAGTCACCACAGGCACACCAGAAATATGTAAAGGATGCACAACTCACCATCCCCAAGGGTGCATACCTAACATCGCTATGCCTGGAGAGCTGTGGACAGCCAAGCACACCTGAATTTCATGTCACACCTTGTCCAGGCTGTTACAACAATACCTCAACAAAAGTAGTGCTTCTTTCTGTAACCTAAAGAAGTCATCATGTCTTCTGTTATACTACACACAACCTGCATAAGCCACTCTCTGTGGGGTGTGATCTGCAGCAGACAGTCCAGTTTCAGAGGATGACTGTGCCCACAGGGTGTGCCACGGTAGTTCACTGAGCTGATTCAAAGCAGCCGTAGCAACCCAAGCCCATTATACCCCATGCTGGTGGTGTTGCTGAGCGGCTCCCCCAGCATGTCTATTGTTATGCAGTTAGGTGTTGGGACATCTAATACTGGAATGCCATCATCATTAGACAAAGATGTACTACTACAGTACAATGAAGTCATTTCTAATGAGGTGTCCCTATTCTGAACTACATGTGGTGGGCTCATGAGAGGTGGGGTGCTTTCAACTAGAAAGAATGCCCCATGGAAACATGTAAGACAGTCCTCCTTGGGTCCTGCCACAGTGTGTTATATGTGGTAAACAGTATTATCTGCATCACTACTATCACCAAAAGTGGGCCTGGTGGTTGTATGCATAGCATGTTAGGATGCCTCACCCTGTGTCTGCCTCAGTGCCACATCAGTGATGCCTGTGGCAGCTGTGGACATTGTGTTCCCACGTCTTGTGCTCTGGATTTACAAATTTTGAGAACAAGACAGTGATGTAGATGTGCTGCCATTAGACCCGGAAAGGATGTTACAGGTATCTCTGCCCAGTTAACCACACATCTACCTATCCCATAGGAAAGGTATTATAATAGTCACTTACATGCCTGACCTGCTGGACTTCTGCCTACTGCAGATGCATGGCAGTCAACATCCCATGATGTTCCCTTCATTCATCAGCACTACTTCTGGAATGATAAAGATTCATTAGTAATGTATAAGACACACTATATGCTGGTATTGTGATAGTAAAGAATGTACATGTTACGGTTATCCAATCCACCCTTCCATGAGAAGTGCTAACTTCAAGACCACATGGGATATCCAAGATGGGCATCTTTGGACTAGACGACAGCAGTAGTTTCACCCTTTGCCAGCAGCATACATGGAGTGGAGGTATACTCACAGTCTGGGATGGCTTGCAGCAGTACTGCTCTGTTTTTGGCTCAAAGCCATACATCTGTGACTTCTAAGATGTTTGCACACTGATCAGCAGCTTAACTTCAGCTCTCCCAGTGGGAAAATAGAAACTGAAAAACATCATCCAATGATATTGTTAGCTTGTGTAAAATTCAGTTACTGTCTACAAAGTACACTACCTGGATGCCAGCAAAGAAAAAATCTGAGAGAGCCAGAAAGAAAATCGACTAAAGAAGGTGAAGAGAAAACACTAACTGGGAAGAATCTTGCAGCTTTCAACAAAAAGGAGTTCAAGCTCCAGGTTTGGTGCACAACATGGTTTCCAGTAATCTACAGGAAAAAATAAGTCAAATATGCTCAGAGATGAATAAAATAAACAAAACACTGAAGGAGTATATCAACTCAAATAACAAAAGGCTAGAAAAAATGGAAAAAGCTTTAAGCAGATATTCAGATGAGATGATAAAACTACAAAATCAGAGGCCAAAATGAAGAAAAGGCTGGCTGAGTATGAGACTGCTCAAGAAGAGATGTTTCAAAAAATGGAAGAATTAGAGGATAGAGCACAAGGGCCAAATGAGATTTTCTACTGTACCAGAGAAACTAGAAGGAATAAACTATATTAATTTTATGAAGGCACAAATAAGTAACTGGACTGGTATTCCACATTAGGAACTGTTAATTGAAAGGATACACTGTGTGCATGCTCCAAATCTGACCATCAGAAAGCAGCCAAGACCTTTATTAGTAAAGATGCAAACCTACCAGCAGAAATAATTGATCCTAATAAAACTGAAAAAAGAGAAAAGTATTAAAAATTGGAGACAGTAGTGTGTGGGAAATGATTTTTTACTATACAACAGGCAGAAGAGAAACAAATTTATTCCAGTAATCAGGGCATGTCGAGATGCAGGTGTGAGATACAAGCTGCTGTATACAGCAGTCTTCAAAATATTTTTCCTGGAGAATCAAAGTAATTTTTAATGTAGAACAGGCTAAGGAGGAAATGCAAAATTTGTCCAACAGAAAGAAAGTGAAACATCAAGCAGAAGGGGACTCTGCTTCTCATTCTTCTGACAATAAAGCACACAGAGAGACTTTGCCAGTGAAACCTTTTCCACTGTTCTAAAGGAAAATACTTAAGAGACAGAGAAAAGCACAGGAGCTGACCAGAGGAATTGGGAGTACCTTGGAATTAAACTGGAACCTGGTGATGAGAGATGAAAATAAACAGGAAGAAGACCAGCAATATTGAAATTAGTGAATAAATGTGAAACTACAAAGCATCACATTTATGAAATACATCTGTATAAGTCTAGGTGGAAAGAGATTACTTTGGTTGACTTTGTTAAACTTGTGGAGAACTGAAAAGCATTTGCCTCACTTCATGACATTGTTTGCAAGAACTCTGAGGGGAAGGGAAGAAGAAGGAAAAATTTAACTGTAACTAAAACAATTTCATTTCTATTCTTAACAGTATTTCAAGAAACTTTTCACTGTATAGATTTGTTTATTTTATAGTAAAGTACTTTTTAGTTTTTCTTGTATGTGATAAAGTTACTGAAGAAAACGGATGCCTTTTTTCTTCCTCTTGTCTTTCTTTATTCTTTTTTACTATTAAGAAATGTAGGCATTACATTGTAAAAAGAGAAGACAAGTAGGCAAAAGCATATTTAGGTTACCAGGCTATAATCTTGATTTCTTGAGGTGAGGGATGGGTTATAAAAGTACACATATCATAATACATATGTAAAGCTGGCATGTTTTCTCTTCCTTCAGCATACATTAATATCTGGATTACGACCCTCGGCTTAATCTAATAAATTTTAAGTAGAAACAAGTAAATATGAGAACACTGAGTATAATAAAAAGCTTTCCTTTAGCAATAAATGCTTCAGCTCATCTTTCAGGCTGCAGTAGAGGACACAATTTTCCATTTTCTCTTACACTTCCATGGATATAAGCTGATAATACAGCAATAAAAGACAGAGCACTAGTTTCTTCAATGCTAAAAGTTAATTATTTCTGAAAGCATAAAAACTAAATAAAAAACAGCTTCTATATAAAAACAAACTGCACTTTATTCCATAATAAAATAACAAATTCAGAAAGAGCTTTCGTCCTATTTCACAAGACTTCTTCAGACCGAATAAACTCACAATTCAACTTCAATAAATACTAGTAAAATACATCAATAAACTAATGAATTAATGTTTTAACCATTTCCTTCTTAGATATGCTGTGAACTCTTCTCTATTGTTCAAGCTAGGTAGATAGCAGCCATTCAGCTTCACCTGCCACAGATACTCTCTCCAACTTAGTTCTTCCTCTGCATCAAATATCCTTTCATAATTTTCTATGTGATCCAAACTGTGAATTTAAAATCATCTTAACTCTTATAATGCTAAGAACTAAAAAAAAATGTGATGCAATGCCAACTGATGAGAGTTAATAGGCTTACTAACAAAGATCACGATTTCATGGAGAGGGAGCTATCTTGTGCAATAAATTTATCAATAGAGGCTATCCGGTCAGTTTGGTCAAAGATAAGTTCTCAGAAGTTTGTGATCTTTGGAAGTGTGGCAAGACCACCCCAAAGACACAGAAGAATGTAGACTATAGCATATCACTGCAAATTAGTAATAGCACTGATGAAAAGCTATAAAAATCTGATAATATACAACTAGAAAATTTTGAGGTTTCCCTGAAGTAAAGGCAGTAGTCAGAGATGAAAAGCTTCCCTGAAGTAAAGGAAGTAGTCGGAGATCATCCACTATTTGTTCAAAAAAGTGGTAAGAGCTTTAAAAATTATTTTCAATCTAAGTTAAGCCTACCGAAAACAGAATGTAAAAAGCCTGGTATGTATAAATGCTATAACTGCAATTATTGTCAATATTTGCATAACGGAGTAGAGGAAATTATTGTGAACAATATTAAGGTCAAAATTACAGGCAAATGCATGTGCAAATCACAGTTTGTTGTTTATTTAGGTACATGCAACTCCTGCAATTACTTTTATATAGGCCGCATTGCGATGCCCCTGCAAATAGCCCAGTAATCAAGGAGCTGCAATCGTCACCACTAGCACCAGTGAGGGACATACACATTGGGATGATTACAAGTACACACACACAGTAAAGTAAAATCTCCCTTAAGAGCACACAGAGATCACAGTCAGTCTTGGGACAGTTTTTTATCTCTTTCTCCAGATCCCCAGTAAGACTCCTCACTGGCACAGCTATAGGGCTAAGATCTCAGCTGAATGGCCAAGCCAAAACCTCCAGCACCCTCTCTGTCCAACCAGTGCTTCATGTCCCTACCCAAGTAGCTGACACACGCACACACACACACACACACACACACACACTCACACACACACACACACACACACACACACACACACACACACACACTTTGAGATTTGATTTATACATAAACACACACCTGGGAAAGGTTGGCACAGGTTTACTAGCTATACCCACTTCTGCCCAGACTATAAGGTAGTACCGGCTGCCACCAGCCACTACTTATTAGCTACTTAAGGCCCTTACAAAGGGTGATTAATCCTACTGTGTAATGTTACTATTATCCAAATGGTAAGTGTAACCAAGACATTCAAGGCGATTTAGGAGTGGCTTGTACAGTGTCACCAAATACATATGCAAGTACCCTAAGAGCTTAAATATCTCTAAACAAACCAGCCACAATTAAAATGTTTAAATATATTTAATAATAAATAATAAAAGAACAAGAAAATACTCAAACAACACAGTAACTACAGAGTTCAGAATCACTGGAAATATTTTAAAACAACATTGCAGAACTGTCTCAGATAAATACAGAAAAAATCTAAATCAATCTTACTATATTCCTAGCTATATCTAAAAGAGATACTATGCCTAAATCTTACTTACAGAGCAACACGCAGGCAGAAGTGCTGAGTGAATGTTTCTAGGTCCAAGACAAGATACAAAATGCACACATTTTCTGTGAGATAGTTCTTAAATTAATAATCAACATTACTGCTGGGTTAGCTCAGATGACATCACTCTGTCACCTGCCTTCAGTTCCCAGGCTAATCAGATACTAACATCTCTAGGTTAAAAATACTTATCTCTCAGATGTGCAGCTGCTAGGAAGTCAAAGAGCAACAAAAACAATTTACATTTTAAACCTAGTAAAAAAACTTCTAGCTCTAGACATCTTGTCTCCTTACTGCATTAACTAACTTTTATAGCACATTGTAAAACACTTTTAATTTCAATTTATTTTCTTGCAGTTTTGCAAGTTAACTCTGTAAGGTCCAGCTTCTACTATTAAAACATACATTTGCACAGGTACATAGTTTATATACGTCTGTTCTTTTCCAGTAGGGCACACTGTGGTTACATCTGCACCAGTAGTTTAATATACACATAACATATAGTTCTCTTACATTTGTTAGCAAAGCATATGAATCATATTAATATTCACAAATGACATATGATTATTTACGAAATTCCAGATAGCTGGACTGGCAGTATTTCCCTAGTGTCACATTTCTCCCCTCCCTGAAAACTCAAGCTAGTTTTTCAAATGACCCTTGAGAAACGTTGCTTGATAGGGTTGAGCCTATCTGGGAATACCTTACCCCATTCAATGTCTTGAGATTCCAACTGCCTTGGCATTGCCGACAACAGGACTGTGCTGCACTGTCCCATCATATGCCTGCAACCCTAGGCTCCGCCATAGTAATTTGGGATTTTCCTGGCTGACTCCCTGTAGCCATAGATCCCCCTCAGACTCCTTCTCTCTTGTACTTCAAATACTTAGCACAAGGGCCTCCCTGTCATGGTAAGGTGTCATCATGTTAACATGGTACAATTTGCACCCTTGACTCCTGCCTAGAAGTTCTACCATGTAGTTAACATCACTAACCTTCCTTACCACCTTGTAGGGTCCCTCCTAGGCTGCCTGCAGCTTGTTGTGTCTGACAGGAATGAGAAAAATTACCTGCTGCCCTAGAGCATACTCTCTAGCTCGAGTATTCCTGTCATACCAGACCTTTTTCTGCTGTTGGGCTTCTGCCCAGGTTCTCCTAGGCCAAGCCCATGAGTTCTTGATCCTTGTCCTGAGGTTTAGTACATATGTCACAACAGACTGCTTGTGGGATTCACACTCACCCTCCCATGCAGCTCAAATGAAATCTAGAGGTCTTCTCACCCTATTACCACAACTCAAAGGGTGAAAAAAACTGTGGATCCCTGGGGCAACTCTCTGTAAGCAAACAACAGATGGGGCAAATATTAGTCCTAGTCCCTCTTAAACTGGTCTGCAAATGCCCATAGCATGGACTTCACTGTAGAGTTTAACCTCTCAACAAGACCATTAGTCTGGGGATGGTAGGGGTGGTCTTTAGGTGCTTCACCCCACAGTGCTTCCACGGAGAAGCCAGTAGGTCTGACATGAAATTGGCACCTCTGTCAGTCAGTATTTCTTTTGGAAAACCTACCCTGCTGAAAATCTCTAAGAAAGTATTTACCACCTTTTCTGCCTCAATGGAGGACAGAGCCACCACTTCAAGATATCTGGTAGCATACTCTACTACCACTAGGATATACTTTTTCCCTGTGGGACTTGAGGTACTCAGAGGCCCTACAATATCCATAGCTACCCTCTGAAATGGCTCCTCAATCACAGGCAAAGGCATCAAAGGAGCTTTCACCTTGTCTGCTGCCTTCCCTACCTTTTGGCAATGCTCTCAGGTCCTGCAGTACCCTGTTACATCTCTGGAAAGCCTAGATCAATAGACATTCTGTATAATATGTCTCTTTGTACGTTTTATACCCATATGACCTGCAAAGAGAATATCATGGGCTATGTCTAAAATTGCCAGATGGCAACCTCTGGGCACTACCAACTGCTGTATTCTCTCACCCTCTAGCCCTCCCTCAGGGGTCCACTCTCTATACAGTAACCCTTTGTCTCAGTATACAGATTCCCCCTTCCCTTGAGAACCAGGTGCCTATTTAGCTACCTCCCTCAGGCCTTGTAATGTATGGTCTGAGTGCTGAACCTGTCTCAACTCTCTCTTTGAGACCCTTACCAGCTCCCCTTCCACAGGAAGTCTGATATCCTCTGAGAGCAGTGCCTCACTGTCAGCATGGGTACTACTACTCACCATTGCCCTTGCAGTCACTCTGTCCAAGGGAACATCAGTACCCACAAGCAGCTGTGGCTCACCTTCAGTCTCACTGCTACAGGGTACTTCCATCCCCGAATTAACCACCTCACCAGTCCTGGCTGCAAGTGTGCGGTCCTGTCTGGGTCTCCCCAGGCTACCAGACCAAAACGCATGTCTACAAGCCTGGCTGCGTGTAACTCCATGCACACATGGTACTGCATTATCAAAATCATTCCCTATCAGGACATTTGCAGGGATATCCTCAAACACACCTACTTGCTTGCTTCCTTTTCCACCCTCCCAGTCAGATGAACCCTAGCCAAAGGTATCTGGAATGGGACCCCTCCTAAAGCTCTGACTAGAGTAGATTGCCCAAGCAAGTAGTGCTCATCTGTAATCCTTGCAGGGTTCACAATGGTTAGGTCAGAGGCTGTCTGTCTCTTAGCCATGGCCTCTTTCTCATTCACTAAGATAGTATATAACCTCTGGTGGTAGTTTGGTACCCTTGCTGTCTTGAGAAAACTTACTGTTGGCATTTTGTCACTCCCACTTACTCTCTCTCCCACCTTTTGTTCCCCACCTTGCCTCTGTGAACATCTATATGCTACATGGCCCCACTGGTTGCATTTAAAACATTTAACCCTAGGTCCTGGAAATGTACCTGGACTAATGGCTTCCCCTGCTACTGACAGACTCTGTTGTGGCAGTCTGGGCTGCACAACATGGGTTCCCCTAGACCCATGAGCAGCACTGGGTGTCCCTTTCCTGTACAGTGATGCCCTGCTTGCTAGGTAGAGGTCTCCCTTCTTCCCCAACTCATCTGCAGTAGTGCATTGTCTATCAGCTAACCAGATTTTCATGTCCTCAGGCAAAGTGCTAAAGGCTTGTTCCCTCAACAAAAGGTCTGCCAGCCCTTCAAAAGTGGTGACCTGACATCCACTCACCCACCTATGTAAATAAGTGCTTAGTTCAGCAATAGATTCACATAGACTTTCATCTGCCTTGCGTCTATGCTGAGAAAACTTTTTTCAGTAAGCTTCTGGTGTTAACTTAAAACATTCGAGCAAACAGTTCTTTACAACACTATAATTTAAACAATCAGTATCAGACAATTTGGAGATAACAGTTATAGCTTTACCATGGAGTAAGGTGGTCAGGAACCATATCCAGAGCCCTTGGTCAACATTATACTGTTTACATACCCTTTCAAACATATGAATGAAATTATCAAAATTACCCTCTCTGTAAATTGTGGAAGAAATTTACTGACCTTTGTTACTTCTAGGGTTCGGTTACTCCCTTCCTCATTACCTCCATGACATTGGCGAAGAGTCAGCATCTCCTTTTCATGTTGTCTCTGCCTCTCCTTCTCCTTAGCTTTCAGGAATTGACATTTTTCATTTTCCTCAGCCTTCAGACATTACAGTTTCTCATTTTCCTCATTCTCTATATGCCTCAATCTCTCTGCTCTATTTCTAAATGCTTGGCCTCTAGCTCAAGTCTCTAACTCCATATGGATGTTTAAGTCCTCGGTGGCAAGGTTGAGCTGTCCATTTTCTGAGAGTTGTACATCTCCAAGGCCAGTCTGATTGTCCTCCTGGTTGCTACTTTGTGATGCACCTGTGCCTAAAGCTGCAATCATGTCTGATTTAGTCAGGTTGGCATGCACCAGTCCTTTAGCCTGGCACATCTCAGCCAATTGGCTCCTTGTCAGCTTGCCATACTCCTCTGCTGACATGCTTGCCTGCTCTCCCTAACTAAACTAACAAAAAAAATAAAACAATTGTGATATGAACTCTGAATATTCATTGCATGGCTTTTTGAGAGTACAAACACATTCAATGACCACTGTAAACAGGCTACAGGAATTCAATATCCACACCACTACAAGCTGATTAATATGTGATGGTGCTAACTCACCACTGCTAATCAAATAATATGTGATGTGGATATCCCACCACTGCCAAACAATTAATATGCGACACCTCTGCACTGGCCCAGTAATAAATGAGCAGCAATCCTCACCACTAGCACCAGTGAGGGACATACACATTGGGAGGATTACAAGTACAGACACAGTAAAGTACAAATTTTCTTAAGAGCACACAGGGATCACAGTCAGTCTCTGGGCTGGTTTCTCTCTCTCTTTCTCCAGATCCCCAGTAAGACTCCCCACTGGCACAGCTATAGGATTGAGATCTCAGCTGAGTGGCCAAGCCAAAACCTCCAGCACCCTCTCTGTCCAACCAGTGCATGTCCCTGTCCAAGTAGCTGACACACACACACTTTGAGATTTAATGTATACACAAACACACACCTGGGAAAGGCTGGCACACTTTTATTAGCTATGCCCCCTTCTGCCCAGACTGTAAGGTAGTACCAGCTGCCACCAGCCACTACTTAGCTACTTAAGGCCCTTACAAAGGGTGACTAATCCTGCTGTGCAATGTTACTATTATCCAAATGGTAAGTGTGGCCAAGACTTTCAAGGCTATTTAGGAGTGGCCTATACAGTGTCACCAAATACATATGCAAGTAATCTAAGAGCTTAAATATCTCTAAACAAACCAGCCACAATTAAAAGGTTTAAATATATTTAATAATAAATAATAAAAGAACAAGACAATACTCAAACAACACAGTAACTACAGAGTTCAGAATCACAGGAAATATTTAAAAAAAACATTGCAGGACAGTCTCAAATAAATACAGAAAACATCTAAACTAATCGTACTATCTTCCTAGCTTTCTCTAAAAGAGATACTATGCCTAAATCTTATTTACAGAGCAACATGCAGGCAGAAGTGCTGATTGAATGTTTCTAGGTCCAAGACAAGATACAAAATGCACACACTTTCTCTGAGAGAGTTCTTAATAATCAACATTACTGCTGGGTTAGCTCAGATGACATCACTCTTTGTAACCTGCCTTCAGTTCCCAGGCTAACCAGATACTAACATCTCTGTGTTAAAAATACTTATCTCTCAGATGTGCAGCTGCTAGGAAGTCACAGAGCAATAAAACACTTTACATTTTAAACCTAGTAATTATTTCTGTTTCAAGACAATAGAAAGAAACTTCTAGCTCTAGACATCCTGTCTCCTTACTGCATTAACTAACTTTTATAGCACATCATAAAACACTTTTAATTTCAACTTATTTTCTTGAAGTTTTGCAAGTTAACTCTGTATGCTCCAGCTTCTACTATTAAAACATAAATTTGCACAGGTATATAGTTTATATGCATTTCTGTTCTTTTCTAATAGGGTACACTGCGGTTACATTCTTGAAGCTCAGTACATAACATACAGTAATGCACCAGTAGTTTAATATACAAATAACATATATTTTTTTAGATTTGTAAGAAAAGCATAAGAATCATATTAATATTCACAAATGACATATGATTATTTACAAAATTCCAGATAGCTGGACTGGCAGTATTTCCCTGGTGTCACACACACCACTAGAAAATTGTATAAAAGAGTGCATGAGCACAAGTATGCAATATCAAAATGTGATGAAAGAAATGCACTTAGCAAATATTTATTATGTATTTATTTATTTTACATTTGTTGACCGGGAAAGTCCGACTGGAACCAAGTCCATTTTCAGCGAAGGCCCGGGGAGATAAGCTCCAACAGAATACAAGATTAATAGCAGTCGAGTAAAAGAACATTGGTTATACATAAACTTTTTAGGTAATATTGTAGTTAAGAAAAGGAAAACAGTTAGAAGTACATTCTGACAGTCAGTGTTACAAATTTCCAATTTTGAGGGTGGTATTAGATTACAAAAAGGAAAACACAAATTAGATAAGTAAAATTACATGCATTATTTAAAGTTAGTTAGGTTTGTCACAGTGGCATATCCATTTTTGTTCCAGGTGTTGTTTGATACAGGCTTTGAATTGGTCTGGGGAGGAGAGCATGGTAATGGCCTCTGGAAGTTTGTTCCAGTTTCTACTTACAGAATTTGCAAATAGGGCCATGCCAGCCGCGTTGTTAATTTTAGTTGTTTGTATTTGTAGCTTATTGGATGAGCAGAGCAGTCTTGAATTATTATGAGGGAAGATGTGGCGACTAAGGGCTGGAGTGTTATTTGTGTTCTTTAGGATTTTATTAGCCGATATTAGCAGGTTATACTTGACAAGATTGGGAAATTCCAATCATCCAAGTTGTTTGAGGTTAATGCAGTGGTGGGTTCTGAAAGGAGAACCCGTAGCAAACCTGGCGATGTGATTATAGCAGGCTGTAAGTTTGTTAAGTTCAGATTTACTTACATTTTCTAGAAGTGGGGAAGCATATAGGAGGGTGGATAGTAGGTGCGAGCGTGCAATGGCTATTTTAGCTATGGGGGTGAGGAAGGTTTTTACTCTATAGAGTGAACCGAGTTTTTTGTTAATGGTTTTGATTGTCTGGCTTACATGGAGGTCAACTTTTAAGTAATTATCTATAGTGACACCTAGCAATTTGGTATTGGGGTCAGAGGAGATGACTGTCCCATCATTATCTTGAATGGTAAAGGAGAAGGGTATGGACCTTTGGGTTGATGGAAATATGAGCATTTTGGTTTTTTTGGGATTTAGTAGTAGGCGCCGTTTGGATAGCCAGTTTTCTACCACAGTAAAAGTAGCCTGGGTATCCCTTTTTAGATCATCTGGAGATGTAGCTGAGCAGATTAAAGTGGAATCATCAGCATACTGGATACAGCTGGTGTTTGGTATGATGGTAGGAAGATCATTAATAAAGATGGAAAACAATAGTGCTCCTAGTATAGAGCCTTGTGGAACTCTGATAGTATTGGGTAAGAGATCTGAGAGCTTATTCTGCCAGATGACTGCTTGTTGCCTGTCATTGAGATAGGATTTAAACCATAGAAGGGCACTGGGATATAGTCTGAGATTCTGCAGGGTTGAAATCATAAGTTGATGGTCCACCATGTCAAAGGCCTTGGAAAGGTCTAGGAAGAGGGCAGATGAGGTGTGATTATTGTTACGGTTATCATTAATAGTGTTAGTGAAGGATAATAGGGCAGAGGTAGTACTATGATGTGGTCGAAAGCCATGTTGGGTCTCAGCCATCAGGCCATTCTGGATTAGATGTTGCATAAGTTGTTTGTGTATGCATTTCTCCATTATCTTAGCTAGTGGGGAGAGTATGGCTATGGGTCTGTAGTTGGAGTATTCAGTAGAAGGACCTCCTTTATGTAATAGAATAATATAAGATGTTTTCCAGATATTGGGAATTTTGGCTTCGGAAATGGTTCGGTTGATTAGGATAGAGATTGGAAAGGCAATAGCGTCAGCTGTCATTTGTAGATATTCAGCTGGGAGTTGGTCTGCGGATAGGGTGGTGGGTTTTAGTTTTTTGAGAAGCTTGTCATAGAAAGGAGGTTGGTACAGGCTGAAAGCAAAATAGGTTTTGGCTACTAGAGTTGTTATTTTCATCAAGGGAACTTTGAGGTATTTGGCTGGCAAGAGCTTGAATCGTTTCAGTAAAGAAATGATTGAAGCTGTCTGCAACCTGTTCTGGGGTCTTATTTGAGTTGGCAGCTGGGTTAGGCATTGATGTTTTACCTGGATACAGTAATTTGTTGATCCCAGCCCAGAATTTTTAAGGATTTTTCTGATTATTCATCTGTAGCCTACTGTAGTAGTCTTTTTTATCCAGTAAGACAAGTATTTTTGTTTCATTCCGTGCATGTCTATATTTGTTATGATCCTGGGGATTTTTGGTAGTTCGCCAGGTGGCCCATAGTTTATTTCTACTATAGATTTTTGTTCTTGTTTCTTTGGAAAGCCAAGGAACATTGTTTCCTTTTAATCTTTTTAGGCAGACAGGAGCATGTAGGTCTAGGATTTCGATAAATTTGTTGTTAAAGTAAGTTACAGCTTCCTCTAAGGTGAGATGCTTTAGTATAGTCCAGTTGCAGGATTTAAGTTCCAATTGAAGTTTAGCAGGATCAAGGTCTCTTTTACTTCTAACCTTCCTGAGCAAGGGTCGTTGCGGGGTGTTAGCTTTTTGTTTAATCATATAGGTTGGGAGATGATCACTTAGATCATCTGGGAGGGTGCCTGCAGTGTACATTAGGGGGTTACTATTTACAAGTATCCAGTCCAGTTTACTCTCTTTATGGGACTGTTAGTCAATTCTGGTAGGGGTGGCTATTGTTTGAGTGAAAGCATGAAGGTTAATATGAATGGAGGGGGATTTTGATGAACAGGAGTCCCAGTCTACATTAAAGTCTCCCAGAACTAGGGTTTCTTGGGTATACTGAGAGGATAGCCAGTGAAGGGTATCCTCTAGTGTAGCTACATTATTTCCTGGGGGAATGTACATACAGATGATATTAATGCTTTTACTTTTGTTCAGACGGAATTTGGTAGCTAATATTTCAGAGTTGTTGATCTGAGGTGGTTGGATAGTTTCAATAGTTACGTTTAGTTCAGATTTATAGAGGATGGCTGCACCCCTTTCCTAATGGCCCGATCTAGTCTATGTAGGTTATAGCCAGGTGGAAGAATTTCATTATCAGTGGTAGATGGTTTTAACCAGGTTTCAGATAGACATAATATCTCAAGGGAATAGACATCTAAAAGGGCATGAAGTTCATGTATTTTTTTGTTTATACTTCTTATATTAAGATGGCAAATCAATAGGGAGTTGGTGGGTCTACTGATTATGTTTTTGTTATAGCTATCTCTATTAGAAGGTGGGTTAAGGGTAATAGGGCCAGGATTGGGGTGGATATCTCCACAGATTATAAGGTTTAGTCTGTACTGTATAATGATACACATAAGTTTACTTAAAAGTTTGTCAAAAAGTCTGGCTTTAGGACTGGTGTGGTGTGGGTTGATAGTCTGTTGGATAATAAATGAGAATAAGTTTTGTCTTGTTTTAGTGTCCTGGTTTAATATATATCTAAAAAAGGCTGGTTTTTCATGTGGAGATTTGGTGTGACCTACCTGGCAGTGATACCTGGTAAGATGTTGGGTTTCATACATAGTTAGGATATAGGTTGTGATAAGGGTGGGTAGTAGGGTATATAAGAACATTCTGGTAATATGCATGTTTGGGTTAACTATTGTGAGAGGCACGTACAGGGGAAGGGTAGTAACAGAGGAGAAGGGAGGTGGGCAGGGAGTTAATGAGGGCTGTCTTGCTGATAGGTGGGGAGGATAGAGGATAGGAAGAGAAGATAGTGGATTCAATAGATTGTAGTATTGGTTGGGGTGTGGCTAAGTGTCTTTAAATGTAGACGTACTGGGAGAGGGTGGAAATTGGGGGCAGGGAGGGGAGCGGAGCAGGGCTAATTCATTAAACAAGTGGAGGGCTAAGGTAAGAAGTATTTAATAAGAAGCTGACTCTTTGTGCCTGAAATATTGTTTTTTTAAGGTTAAAACTGTGTAATGGGCTATGATACTATAGTAAGGGGACCTAGGAAAACATAAAATAGAGTGGGCAAGAGTAAAAACAGATTTACTTTTTAGCACACTTACTCCAAAGCTATGCCTTGGAGTTAGAATTTAGGGTAGTTTAAGGCTATGTGGTAGGAACTAGACATGTTTTTAGACCCAGAGCACACGCTAATGATATTTGGATATAGATACAAGTTTTCAGGTATTAACCTTAGAATGAGATAGTTCACTCCCAGGTGAGAACCCTTGGGCAGTAGGTACAGGAATACTCCTTTCTGGGTGAGATTCTTTTGGCTTTGTTAGAGGGGGAGCCTCCTGTAATTAAACATACAAACAGTGTGAGATACTCAGGCATGGGGATGCAACCACTGATCAAACAGGCCTAACATTCACTTCTGTTACAAAAGAAATCAGTACTAAAGTAATAAAATATGCATCATTATTCAACATGGCATTGCTGTAATTGGCTTCGCTTAGTGATACAATTTAGTTAAAAAGTGTAACTAGAGGTTTAAAACACTACAGTACCCTGAAAACATAGTACGCTATGATTATTAAGAGGTAGCGACTAAATTCTATTTAACAGTTTAAATACAACTTTGGTGTTAACCGTTTTGTAACAGAAGTATGCACATCTGTTAAATAGCGAGGCAGCTAGGTAGCAGTAAATAGCTCCGTTTTAGTCAAACACCCTTACAAAAGCATAATCTACTGCTGGTACTGTTTATAGGTTTCAAAAGACCTATACCCAAAGAAATAGATCAAGTTACATACTGAATTGCTTTATAGTCGTTCGGAAACACAGCCAAACAGTGAGTAATATCAGCGTTCTAAGTTTACATGCATTTCAGTGCTGATACTGCTGCGTTTATACTTACAACGGACATTTAAAGATATATGCCTTTGCTGGTGAATTTTAGAATTTAATTGAGTCAAAAACCCAGATAAACACTTTAAAAAATGGACAAAACATATTATAGGGCTATGGTTAACATAGAGAAACAAGTTAATGCTATGGCGTACAAATGCACATGCAATGCAGCACTGAGAGACTCAAGAAGTGTATGCCTATCAGCTCAAGTTCATTGATAATAATAACACATTTAGTATATAAATCAGCAGTTATCATGCATAATCTTTTAGTTTTAAAGTACAGAGACAGTTTAAATAGTTTATGTATTTAAAATAAGACAAATAACATACCCGTTGTGGGAGAAGGATGCCTACTGGGTCTAAAAGCACCGGAAGTTCTGAAATTACCAGTAGCTATAGGGATATTTGTAACCTCTGTTTCGTAAGGAAACTGGGAGGGATTTAATAAGGGGAGTGGGGCTAATTCATTAAACAAGTGGAGGGCTAAGGTAAGAAGTATTTAATAAGAAGCTGACTCTTTGTGCCTGAAATATTGTTTTTTTAAGGTTAAAACTGTGTAATGGGCTATGATACTATAGTAAGGGGACCTAGGAAAACATAAAATAGAGTGAGCAAGAGTAAAAACAGATTTACTTTTAAGCACACTTACTCCAAGGCTATGCCTTGGAGTTAGAATTTAGGGTAGTTTAAGGCTATGTGGTAGGAACTAGAGATGTTTTTAGACCCAGAGCACACGCTAATGATATTTGGATATAGATACAAGTTTTCAGGTATTAACCTTAGAATGAGATAGTTCACTCCCAGGTGGGAACCCTTGGGCAGTAGGTACAGGAATACTCCTTTCTGGGTGAGATTCTTTTGGTTTTGTTAGAGGGGGAGCCTCCTGTTGTGGGAGAAGAACGCCTACTGGGTCTAAAAGCACCGGAAGTATTAAGTATTAAGTATAAGAGTATTAAGTGTAAAGCTGATTTTAAATTCACAGTTTTGGATCAAATAGAAAATTATGAAAGGATATTTGATGAAGAGGAAGAACTAAGTTGGACAGAGTATCTGTGGCAGGTTAAGCTGAATGCTTTCTATACACCTAGCTTGAACCATAGAGATCTCAAGCATATCTAAGAAGGAAAGGTTAAAAGATTAATTAACTAATTAGTCAGTTTATTAGGTTCATAGGTTCATAGGTTCATACTAGGCTATCTGCCCTAGGGCATTTATAAGCCTAGCCAGAATGTGTTTGGCTTTCGCCACCCATTTTAAATTTATTTTGCTATGCCCTTTTTCGAGGTTAGTATACTGTGCCTCTATCTAACAGTGACATAGAAGTGATACCCGGGGTAAACCTACGATCTCCCATCCACTCATCAAGATTCCTCTTGAAGAGAGTCAATGAGGGACTCTGCCTAACCTGGACTGGGATTTTATTCCAGAGTGAAGGGAGCCTCTGGGTTATGAATCTGTCCCTCCAGCATGTCCTATTTATTTCAGTGCTGAGGTTCAAGTCTCTCGAGCGTAGCTCGATGGGATTTGGATTTTCTGAGGTGCAGCATGTCCATTAATTCCGGGTTGGACATGGCTTTATACGTCAGGCACAGATCGCCTCTGAACAGGCGGTATGCCACTGAGTAGAGCTGGAGTTTCTTTAACCGGGCAGCATATGGCATCTGTTTGAGCCCTTTGATCCTCTTGGTGAGGTACTTTTGGGGTCTTTCCAGTTGCTGCAGGTGTCTGGTAAGGTACATCCCAAAAGGGGCATTGTACTCAATTATGGGCCTGATGAGGGATGAGTAAAGAGGCACGATGACCTCCCCTGATCTAGATGTGAATCCCTTCATGATTAGGTGGGCTATATAAAATGTTTTTCTAACCACTTTGGCCACGTGGTTGTCAAATGAGAGATTGCTATCAACTTGGGTCCCCAGGTCCCTAGTTACTTCTTCTGTACTTAATGGATTTCCACCTATGTGGTAATTTGTGGGCACTTTGTTTTTGCCAAAGGGGATGACTATACACCTTTTGGCATTTAGCTTGAGGCCATGGCACTGGCACCAGTTGTCTGTTTCTATGAGGCCCTTTTGGAGGATGCTTGTGTCAGCTGGAGAGTCGATTATGGCACCCAGTTTGCAGTCATCTGTGAACTTGGTCAGCCACAGTCCTTCCGTGTTGGCCTGTACCTCCGAGAAATATATACCGAACAAGAGAGGTCCCAGGACTGAGCCTTGTGGGACACCACTTGTAATTGGTTTGGAGTCTGACATGGCTCCAGCAATTCTAACCATGTGGGTTCTGTCCTTGAGCCAGTTTGCAATCCATCTAGTGACATAGGGGTTTATATTTAAGCTGGTGAGCTTATCTATAATGCCCGAGTGGGGTATTGTATCGAAGGCTTTTTGCGAGGTCCAGGTAGGCTGTGTGGACCACCTTCCCCTCGTCCAATGGCCTTGGTGACTGTTTCAAAGAAATCAACCAGGTTTAAGAGGCAGGATCTGCCCTTAACAAAGCCGAACTGGGTAGGATCCAGTGTTTGTAGGTCCCCAATATCTTTATTTATGAGGTCCATGATGATCCTTTCCATAGCTTTGCAGACCAAGCTAGTCAGGCTTATGGGGCGATAGTTTCCAGGATCCGTTGAGGCACCACCTTTATGGAGAGGGACCACTGTTGCTGTACGCCACTCTTTGGGCACATATCCTGTAATAAGGCTGAGATTGAACAGTAGTTTTATGTTTGGGTTTAGCTCTTCTTTGAGTTCATGTAGGACGCAGCCCAGGACACCATCTGGTCCCATTGATGCTGTGTTTTTTGCTTTGGAGAGGCGGCTCTTACCTGGGCATCTGAGATGTCAGGGGCAGCACTCTGCTGGGATAGATATTTGCCCTTTTGGTGGGGAGGGGGGGAGAAGTTTGCGCTGAACCTGTCAGCTAGGATGTTGGCAATGTCTGTGGGTTCGGTGTATTTTTTGTCATTTTGGACTAATTCTGAGCATATCTGGGAATTACCACCCAGGTTCCTAACATAACTAAAGAAAGCCTTGTGATTATCCTTAGTGTCCTGTGCAATTTTTCTCGAAGCTGGCCTTAGACAATTTTATGTGTGCCCGTAGTTTTTGCTAATACTGATCAGTGATGCCTTCCCTTTTTGGGATTTTGCTTTATCATTTAGTAGCTTCCTCCTTCTATTGTATAGTTTGTTTATGGCTGGGGTCCACCAGACAGGATGTCTGCCCTTGGAGGATTGGGTCTTGGTTTTATTTGGGATCGCATGATCCATGCATTCCTGAAGGTGTTCATAGAATGCGTTTATAAAGGATTCTGCAGTCTGGGCTGTATTTTCCACATGCCCGGGGGCTTTGAAGGATTCCACCTCAGTTTTGAGGAGTGTAAAATTTGCTTTAGAGAATTTTTTCACTGTGGTTTTCTGGGCAGGGGGTGGGGTCGGGATGTGAATATCCAGTGAGATTAGTTTATGGTCTGATCTTACCAGTGAGGGATACACTTCTGGTCTGGAGCATAGAGTCCCCATGTTGGTGATGATCAGGTCCAGTATGTTTTCCCCTCTTGTGGGAGTGGTAACAAGTTGTTCCATAGCATTTGAGTTTATAAATTCTAGGAACCTTTGTGCTAGGGTGTTGGAGCTAGAGTAATGCTCCCAGTCTATGTTTGGGTAGTTGAAGTCGCCCAATATAATGGTGTTTGGAGAGACCTTCATATTTTCCAGTGTTCTCAGGAAGGCCGAGTGGGGTTCCTGGGTTTGGGAGGGTGGTCTGTAGCAGGCTATAAACTGGAAGGCAGTTTTACCCACTGTTAGTTGCACATGGATAGTCTCTGATGCTTCGTGCTTTGCCACCAACCTGGAGGTGTAGGTATCTTTGATGAATATCGATACTCCCCCTCCTTTTGTGGTTCGGTCCAAGTTTTGGGGCCGAAAAGCATGGTATGAGGTATAACCTGGTAGTGCTGGGGTGCTCTCGGGAGCCCTGAACCAGGTTTCTGTTACTGCACAGATATCAATGTTCTCCATGTTAAGGAGAGTTTCGAGTGCATGCATCTTGAGGTTTAGACTTCTGGCATTGAGTAGCATTACTCTTAGTTTCTTATCCCTTGTGATACCTATGGAGGTGGGTTTGTCTTTTGAGCCTTGCCTAAAAAAGGCACTATGGGGGTAGCAAGAGCCTTTGCCAATATCCGAAAGCCCAGGGGTGACAGGTGCAAGCCGTCCCTAGCGAAGCATCGTGGCTTGTCGAGCATATCATCCCAAGCTGACAGGCATTGGATCCCCTTTGAATGACACCAGTACTTAAGATTCATGTGATTTTACTAGTATTTACTGGAGTTGAATTGTGATTTTATTCAGTCTAAAGAAATCTTGTGGAACAGGATGAAAGTGCTTCCTGAATTTTGTTATTACTGCGGTGGTGGTGCTGCGGTAGCATTGTCACCTCACAGTAAGATGTTGTCCTGTTCAATTCTCAGCTAGAGCATCTTCTGTGTGGAGACATGCCTGAATGGGCATACCTTCATTGAAGGTTGTGCATCAGGGCCGGCAACTCAGCACGTAAAAATCTACTGCCAATTATTAGCGGACCGGAGTTCCGCTGTGGCGACCCCTAACCGGGAAAAGCCAAAAGACACAACACAACATTATGGAATAAAGTGCAGTTTGTTTTTATACAGAAGCTGTTTTTATTTAGTTTTTGTATCTCTAAGTTGCAGCTTTTACCACTTTGTGATTACTGATTTCGAAAAGTATGCAAGTTGTTTTCATATCTGCAGGAGGGAATAAATATAAAAATAACATACATCAGTTTGTGTAAGTAGAAGCACAGGCAATAACATGCATCTTACCATGAATAACCTCAATTTCAGGATAATTAGGACTTAAGTTGGCAGCTGTTGATTTGGCATAAACTTCATTTTGAAGATGTACATAGTTTTGTGTGTTTATATTGAGTTAACAGGTTATGAGGATGTTCTGGGAGTGTGTTTTCTGAGGGTTTTTATTAAAAGAAAAAGTCTTGTAAAATGTGACAAGGGTTCTAATGTTGATAAGAAAACTGTTTAAAGGATTAACCTGCCAAGCATTAATGGGTACATGTATCACAAAAGCTGAAACAGACATTTAAAAAGCTGCCTTATATAATGTAGAAATAATGACTTCTTAACATAATGGCAAAACTTTCCATACTGCCTTGGAATTTGAATGGGCTCACAGGTATATTCAAAAAGGAAATAATCCTTAATTATATTAAGAAATGCAGAATATAAATAGTAATGTTACAGAAAACACATTTGGAAAGAACTGAGCATGTGATTTTTATAAAGAATGGATTCTAGGATGGAAATTCTGCAGAATATCAGGGACAAAGGAAAAGATGAGTACTTATATTAATTGGAAGAGGAGCTTCAATAGAGATAAAACAGGATAAAAAAGATAATGGTAGATTTGTGATAGTAATAGGCTACTGGCAAGAGATGAGGATTACACTGGCATATATTTATATTCCACCTAGGCAAAGGATGAGGATTACACTGGCATATATTTATATTCCACTTTAAACTGCTATTAAGAAACTTAAAGAAATTTTGGGAGAAATAATCAGCATTCAGGAGGGAATATTACTTATAGCTGAGGACTGGAATTTGACTTGCAACATTGAGGATTTATCTGTGGTCCTATGGGGAAAATATAACAAAAGAGGGTAGATATCTGAAGAAATTTAGAAAAATATTTGGTGTGAAGGATGTGAAATCAGTAGGAGAAGCTCAGAAATAATTTACATATTATTCACCAAGGTACAATAACTGGGCTAGACTAGACAGAAATTATATTTCACAGGAACATTTGCATTTAACTGAGAATCTTGACACACATCCAATAACTACTTCAGATCATGCTTCAGTAATTACTAAGATAAAAAAGTATGGTAATGAAGTAAAGATGTGACACTAGCACTTCCCCATCTACCTGTTAAAAAGAGAGGAATTTAAAAAATGGGTAGTGGAAATTATGCAGGAGCTATTAGGGAAGATGGAAAGTTCTCCAGAAGTTATAGCTAGTGAGTGAGATAAAATGAAAGTGGAGTTTTAAAACAGGGTAGAAATACATGAAAAAGAGATCTAGTTAAAAAATACTGAGAATTGTTTGGAGGGGCTGACAAAGGTTAAAATATTACAAAATAAGGGGAACCACACAGAACAAGAAGAGGTGCAACTGCAGAGTGCTAAAGAAAAAAAAATAAGGGAGCACCTGGATAATACACGAGTTTAAAAAGAATGCTGTTTAGCAACTGTTTTGATAACTCCAGAGCACAAAAAAAATCTGGCACAATGACTTTGGCAACAGACAGTAGAAAGGTTTGTTGCCAAATGTTGGAAGCCTATAACAAGAAAAATAACCAGAGATCCTGTAAAGGTATTAAAGATATTTTGAAAATTTTATGAAAATTTGTATTAAGCAGCGAACTGGGGAAATCAAGAAAAAATAACAAATTGAAATATTTATGGAAGTCTTAAATATGCCAATATTACAGGTAGATAAGGTTCAGCAATTAACAGTTAAGAGGAGATGAGATAAAATGGTGAGGTATAACCACTTTGCAAAAAATTCTCAAGGAACTGATTGCATTCCAATGGAAGTTTGGAACCTGAGAGGGAAGCAAGTGATAAAGATCTGGAAGGTTTTGTTTAACAGTATTTTAAAAGGAGGAGAGGCACCAATGTCCTGGAAAAAAAAACAGTGGTGGCTGTACTACCTAAAAGCGGCAAAGACCCATCTGATCGAGCTCCATATAGGCCCATTTCAATTTTAAACCACAGTTACAAAGTGTTTTTGTGTATAATGGCTAAAAGAATGGCAAAGGTGATAAAACTGATAGATATGAATCAATGTGATTTGTGGAGAGGAGGCAAACATTTGACAACATTAACAGAACATTGATGATCCAGGGGAAGCAGAATTTAAGAAATGCTGCTGTTATTGGTAGGTCTTGATGCAGAGAAAGCTTTTGACAGACTAAGTTGGGATTTTATGAGTAGGGCAATGGAAGCTTTTGCATTTCTTTATACAATAATAAGGTTAATTCTAGGATATATGAGAAAACAGAGACAAAAATCAAAGTGGGAGGGTTCCTCTCTGATAAGTTGTGTCTGAACAGAGGAACCAGTCAAGGGTGTCCTCTTTCTCATTTGTTATTTGCATTATATTTAGAACCACTGGCAAAGAAAATAAGGGACTCAGAAATTCAAGGATATAACTAGTATGGTGTTCAAGAAATGTTGGCTTTATTTGCAGATGACATTATTTTGTACCTGATGGAACCAGAAAAAAGGACATATCAGTATTGTGGAACATTCTGAGATAGTTCCAGGTTTTTCGAGATATAAAATTTAAAATTAATGAAGATTAAACAAACACTATAGATATAAACTATGTACCCACACACGAACTGGTTCAGCAATACCCATATTTATGGGGACATGATAAAATGAAGTATTTAAGCGCATGGATTAAAAATGATTCTATTGTAGCAGCTAAGGATATGTGGGAAGACACTGAACAAAAGATAAAACAAAAAGTGAGAAAGTGGAAGCTCTTGCCTATGGATATGGATAGCAAGATACAAGCAATAAAATGTTTTAGTCCATTTAGTTTTATAAACAATTCAGACATATTTTATCAAACAGAGAAAAAGTTGTGGATAGTCATTAATAAAGAGTTGAAGGATTTTATTTGGGAGGAGAAGAGGGCAAGAGTCAAGTAGGATAAGTTGATCCTTCCACTAGAACAAGGAGGTTTAGGATTTCCTGGTTTGAATGGATATTTTAGAGCTACACAATTAAGGTTCTTATACATAACACAAGCAGAAGGCTACAATTCATAGAAAGGGATGATGATAAAGCAGTGGGTAATTCAAAAATAAGGAAAAATGGGATTTTGCTTGCAGATCCTTAAGGAGAATAACAACAGTAATACAGAATATTATATTCATGAAGTGGCAGAACATATATTAAGAACTAAGCCAACATGGGAATGGAGATTATGCTGGTAGGGGTGACTGCAATTTGGGGTACCCAGAACAGACAGTAAGGAGCTGGCATTTACTGGAGGAAGCTAGCAAAGGAATGAAGGTATTAGGAGCAAATAATTAAAGATGAAAATGTAATAGAATGGGAAGAGGCCAAGAAGACATTTAGATTGCAGGCTAGTGAATGCCTTCTCTATCGGGGATTGACATCAGATTATAGATACAGAGAAAAGGACATGGGAATCTTCAATGAAAGACCTACACTGGCTGAGTTTTTAAATCAATCTAGAACAGAAGTTGCTGTTTAAAAAGGAATAATTAGCAGGGTACATAAAATATTGCATGATAACTTTCGGTATTAATCAGAAGAGGTCAGAAAAGATTGAGAAGAGAGATTAGTTATGCAATTCACAAAGAAACAATGGGAAGACATATGTATGTCTCCCAAATATGCAACAAAATCTAGAAGATTTACGATTTTTGCCTGGAAATGTTTGCCTTGATACTTTTATACCCCAAGCAGATTCCAAAGAATTTTTCCTCATATAGATGGCAAATGTTGGAGGTGTAATGGGGAAGAAAGAGGTACCTGGAAGCATATGTTCTCAGAGTGCAACGAGCTGGCAGACTTTAAATACCCCCCTAATACTCTGTCTGGAATAGTGATCGAGGAAATAAGTCTAAGGAAATGATTTTTTGTGCTGGGATACAGGATCTGACGTGCCTAGACATTGTAAGGCCTTGTTAAGTTTAATTCTGGTGGCTGACAAAAAAAGCAATTACTAGAAAATAGAAATCAAAATTAAACCAACTATACTTGAAGTAGCATTTTAACAGAGATAAAAGAACAGGAAGTGTGTTCTTTAGAAAAGGATAGTAGTAAATTACATCTTCTTCTTTCATTTTTTTCCCGGTTAGGGGTCGCCACAGCAGATCACTTGTCTGCTCATGATTGGCAGTGGAGTTTTTACGGTGTCGAGTTGCCAGCCTCGCACCCAACTTTCCACAGAAAGCACACACATGCACGCACTCACGCCTAGGGCCAATTTAGAGTGTCCAGTCCACCTACAGCATGTCTTTGGAATGTGTGAGGAAACCAGAGCACCCGGAGAAAACCCAAGTGACCACAGGGAGGACATGCAGGCTCCACACAGAAGGCACCCCAGCCGAGGATCGAACCCGAGAACATCTTGCTGTGAGGCAACAATGCTAACCACTGCACCACCGTGGCCACCTGCTGAGTGTTTGGTATTTGCTGTTTTGAAAATGTACCTGTTGAATTGCATGTGCCACCTGGACACTGATATTCAAGCCTCGGTATGGTAAGTTTCGATGTTCTGAATCTTTGAAAGTATACCTTCGTTGTTATGCTACTCGACCTAGGGTGTTTCTAGATTATATTAAACCATTCTTGGAAGCCTTCTGGTCTGGCCCATGTACGTCTTGGGTTATCCCTTGTAGATGAAATTACAGACCTTGTCTCTCACAGGGCATGGAAGGAACAGGACTCCATGCAACCTATTCCCAAATGCCCCAACAAAACTTTAAGCGCCCCTGCTGACAGACAGTATTGGACTAAAGGGATTCCTGTAGATGCCATGGTTGTTGTGGCAGCCACCAAAAGGGAGATTTCTGAACAAATCTCCACAGTCCATCCCCCTAACAGACAGTCTAGGGCTTTTGACATGTTTGGGAAGCGAGTGTTTGCAGCAGCAACATTTGCCCTGTAAATCTCTGAACTACCTGGAACATTTCACCAGATTGCAGAAGGACTTGATAAAGGAACTGTTTAATTCTGCAGTCTTTTTCCTCATGAGTGGCCACCCTACAATCAATTACAAACACATCCATGAGGTTAATATCGCATGCTGTGGAAGGTACCTCTAGGGGGACTGGTTCAGGCATAGCCATAAGGAGACCTGCCGCGATGCGATTGTGTGATTTTGTTGAACCCTTCAAGGTGTCATTCATCAGTGCTCCCTTTGATGGATCATCTTTGTTTGAGCCAACAGTTAGAGACTCTCTCCCTCAGTGAATATGAAGGAAAAAACTTGTCTGCCACTGTAATCCACTTTTCTTCCTTGCAGAGACCTTTCTCTAGGAATCAACACAGTGGCAAGAAAATGTGGTTATGAAAATCTGAAGGTCCTTTCCAAGAATCACACAGGGAGAAATTACATAAAAATGGAAATTGGGGGAACAATACATGAAGAAAATGTTTTGTAGGAGGAATGAGGTTTAAAAGAAGGCAGGAATGTATTTATGTCATGTTGCTTTTACTATATGATACACAACAATATATGTGATGTATAACATTTGTAAATACGAACTTGTTAATATGGTTTGATTTTACTTTTAAATAAATATAAGTTTGTCTGTGTCATAAGTAATAATTTAGTGGAGGTACTTAAAAAAAGTCATGGATCTGTGATTCTCTTACACTTCCCTGCCATGGCCACCTTCCACATTAACATGTGCCATTATTTCAGCACAGTGCATCTGCCTCATGGTTCCCTCCCCAGCCCATGAGAAATAGGCTGCCCTTTTGGAAAGCATCCAATAAGACCCATATCTCCTGTGTGCTAAAACTTAACTTCTTCTTCTTAACAGCCACTATAACAAAGAAACAGAACAGGGAATGTGCAAAAAACCTGTATACTATGCACTGAGAAAGTGCATGCAAATGCAAAGAGGGGTATGTTCCAAAGGGGTGCACCATACCTAGCAGTCTGATGGTAGGCTTCCAGAATGTATGTGAAATTCCCAATATGAAGCTACACTGGTAGTAAGCTGCATGTGATCCAAAATGGATACAGAAAAACTATCAAATGCAATTTAAATAATGTAGTAGGCATGTGTATGTAGTGAGACCTCTGCCTTCAAAACATTTATGAGTCACTAAACATGTACATCCTGGAGGTAGATAATGTATACTGTGGTAGGGTAGACAGATGGATGGCAGGAGGCAGACCTGTGCTTGTGTGGCCCCACCTTCACATTACAAAAAGATACCTGCCGTGCACCATGGAGCACCAAAGGACACTGCACCAGACTATACCCCAATGGGAGAGAGTGACAGTGGTCACCCAATGGGAATAATGCTGGATACTAATAGGTTCACAGATGTGTACTAGGTTAATGACCACAAGGGCCTTTTTAAGCCTAGCATGCATCCCAAACCTTTGACAAGCTCTGGTACCCTTGATAACTGTAAGTAGGGGCTTCAGAGAAGAAACATTTACAGGCTGCCTATGTCCATTAGAGATATAGGTGCCAAACAAGGGATGAATTTCCTGTTTCCCATCCAATTGTCCAATTTTCACATGAATTAGGTTATGAAAGAATTCTGCTTCACATGGATGAGGAGCCTGTTCCAGAGAAGGAGTAGTCTCTGGGATACATACTTATCTCTCCAGCAGGTCCTATCTATATCACAGGCAAGGTTTATGTCTTTAGAAGAGATGATTCTGATGCTCTTTGTTTCATGGAGATGCAGGAGGTCCATCAGAGTGGGGTCAGACAATGCCTTGTATGCCAGGCATAGATCTTCCCTCAAAAGCCTGTAGGAGACAGAATACAGGGGTAGAACTTTGATGCAGTCTGCACAGGACATGTAACTTACATCCTATATAATTTTAGTGAGGAACCTCTGTGGACATTCCAATTGTTGGATGTGCCTGGTTAGGTAAACACCAAAGAAGGCACTGTACTCAATGCTAGGTCTGAGGAATACTGAATACAGTGGAACAGTGACAACCTTGATCTTACATAGTCACACAGTTGAGGAGAAAATAATACTCCTGATACACTGAATAACTGCTGGTACACAAAATTCTAGACCTAGACATGGAGGTATTACATACCAGTGGATATTAGCAAGGAACTAATAATGATTAACACTAATTTGCATTGTAATTCCTAAACATGTACATCCTTTTAAGTGCATACTGTATACTGTGGTAGGGCAGACAACTAACCAACAGTCATTTTTTACAAGATAGCATAGTCTTCAATCAAATGTATGAAAATCATTCATGTTTATAAGTTGCACAACATAGAATGATTTCCTCACTACTGTAGACATATGATGATTAAAGGCTAGATTATTGTCTGTCTTCCCAAGTGTCCCCAACAAATGCATCATATTGGAGAAAATAGAGGTGCAGAGAGCACTCAGAGCTCCAGTTTAGATTGCCCAGTAGATATAACATTTTGTAAGCTACGTCTTCCTAGTACACAAAATCATGCTTGGCAACAAGCTGTTCTGAGGGCCATTCACATTCTGATGTATGGGCAATCACTGGGTGGCAACTAATGACCACCACAAGAATGCCAAGAATCAGAGAACAATACAATACAGAAATCATTGGAGCAATATCTGATAAACAGAGATGAAAATAATTAGGGTGCTTGTACAGCATGAGAGTGGGCATCTTATCATGCCAGCAGGTCGCTATATCATATATTCCATCTAGTATTACAGCACCACTATGTATATCCTACTGCTTATATATGTACTGCATATTGCCAGCCAGATGTTCAAATGAGATCACCTACAGGGAACAGCAGGAGCACCATGGTAAGTGCCATGTGTATGCAGTGTATTTAGGTAATGCATAGTTGTGTCCAATGGCCTAAAACAGCTTTGTCTACATTGTGCAAGTGTGGCATATCTGCCAGCAGCTGCAGTGGCAGCTGGTGACTTCAAATCAAAGGGACAGCTGAATGGGTGGGGTCAATGGGAAGGGGTGTGGTCAACTAGAAAGGGGAGGAGCTATGCTCAAAACCACAAAAACTAACTAAATACACTGCCCTGGGTGCCAAACCGTCATTATGAGAGTCCAATCAAGACAAAATGAAGTGTAGAAGAATAAAAATATTTCAATGCATTGGCTGCATGACAGCTTACTTAATATCTAGATGGAAACAAAAAGGTTGTGAGGCATGAAAAAATAAATTACTTTTTAAATACATTAATGGAATGCCAGTCAAAATCAAGTATAAGAAAAACAAGCATTACTGTACAGGTTATGGACCACACGATTGGCATTCTGTTTAGTTTACGGGTAAAGCCTGCAGAGATGACTGGAAGTCTCCAAGTGTAATGAGCTTCTTAAAATAATGTAATCCTGTCCTTTATTACAAATACTGTCATATGCATTTCAATACCCAAGGCTTATACATTATCTAGTTAAGTATTCTCTACATGGCAACAACAGAAAGGCTTTCAGTGTTGGCAATTCTTTAATAGTATGCTTATTAAAGCTTACTTGAATCTTACGATCTCAGCCAAGCTTACCTGATGGTCATTAAAGTATTGCTACTTAAACACAGAGCAACAGGCACTTTGAGTAATAAGCATAAATCAACAGTACAAAAAATATGACAGAAACCAGACCATTCTGCAAAAATCAAGGACAGATGAAAAGCCACTCTAGTACTTGTATCTACCTTGGATGGGGGGGATACTCTGCACATTTACGCTGCATAACTACTCCTTGCCTTGCTTTGACACATCCAGAGTCACTACATGGGGGAGTGGGGTGCAACAAGTATGTCACAATTTGAAATGTCTCTGGCTGACTGTGATGGCCCTGACACATTTGTCATACCTCTCAACCTCAGAGCAAGAAATCTGGACAAAGCCATACAAAGAAGTGGGACAAAGGCCCAAAAATAAGGACAATTTTTAAATATTGCTCTTATAAACTTAGAAAGATAATAGAATAGGTCTTGCATTAGTATGAATTTTCTGAAGGGTATGAAATCTGAATCTCAAATGTCTGTCATTATTTTCTAACTTCAGTCTTTAATGATTTGTCACTAATTTGCCAAAAAAACACAATTTTATGAAAAATGGACCAAAAATGTGATGTAAAATATAAAATAGCCACACAATACAGCTGGGAACCTGTCAAAGAAGGGACACTTTAATATTAGTACTGCTAACTTGAGCCGCTGACAAAATAAAAGAATCTACATGCATTTCTGAAATAAAAGTAATCTATAACTCTGATTATTACAGTTATATTTCTTAATTGTAAACCCTCCATGTTTTCTTCCAAAATTGCTATTTTGCGGAGGGATTATTAGGGGGAAGAGCAACATTTTGAGCCAAAATCAGGGACAGTTGAGAGGTTTGGCTATGCCTAATTCTATAAAGCAATTTATTTGCATGTACCTCTCAACCTGTTAATGCACTAAATCTGGACAAGGCCAAATATATTGGGGAAACATATAAACAGTACTAAAAATTGCTCTTGTATAAACTGAGACAGTTGATAGAACAACAGGTCTTACTTTAGCATACATTTTTCTGAAGGTTATGAAGTCTGAAACTCAGTGTGTCATTATTTAGTGACTTAATTCCTAAATTATTTGCCAGAAAACCACAACTTTTATGAAGAACAAACCAAAAATAAGAAGCAAAAATCTATTCATTCTTTGAAAATCTGGACAGTTGGGAGATATAGTTCAGCTGGGGCTATCTTTAAGTTTGCCGCCCTTCCCCATCACAAAATCATGGTCGAATGGAGCCTCCCCCTGCAGCCATTCCAATGATCCATTACTTGGCTATTTCACTCCATTTACCATAAACACTAATGTGAATACTGATTTACTTCTATGATGATTTGGACTTCAGTTGAAAGTTTTATTTTGCATTTTACAGCACAAACATTAAGACATCTGCTAAACAAACTTAGCATTAAAACTTCTCTGCCCTTGAAACTCACATTCATTGAAACAGCATTGAAACCCACATTCAAAGAAAATAAATTTTACCAGTGGCAGATAAAGATTAATTCTGGGCTGTTTTCAAATCATAGGCCCCTTGCATATGAAACATACATGTGCTCTTTGATACACCTTCCTATTGTTTTGAACATTTTTCCAGTAAACAATGAAACAAAACGCATGCACCAATAATGACAAAACTGCCCAATTCAGAACATCTTTCCAGTAAACAATGATACAAAATGCATGCACCCATAATGACAAAACTGCCCAGTTCAGAACATTTCCATCATAAAAGTCTACTCAAACTTCTACAGTCCACCATTATCAGTAAATATGCACAATTCTACAGTCCACCATTATTAGTAAATATGCACAATTCTACAGTCCACCATTATCAGTAAATACACACAATCTCTGAAAAAGTATGATAAGCTAGTAATATTGCAATAGGAAATGGATGGCAAACTGATAGGCTCATAGTTAGTATCTTAACTTTTTCAGTACGGCAGCATCAACCCCTTGTGGGAGTAGAACCAACAACCTTCTGCATCAAAAGCAAGTACACAACCTGTTGTGCTATTAACAATGCAAGCTGACTTAGCATAAGCAGCACTAAACTTCTCTTCCACTGCAGCTCTCAGCTCCTTGTAAAATCTACTCAATTCTCAACTGCATCTCAACTTCGCAGCACAAGAAATCTGAAAAAAGCAAAATTTATTGGTGGGGGGGGGGGTCAAAAGCCCAAAAACCAGGGACACATTAAACATTCCTTGCATAATCTTGGAATGTTGCTAGGATAAAATGCTGTGTTACCACCATACATTTTACTGCCAAGGTCCCTGTGCAAAAGAGTCACAGCAACATACCACTATGCCAAATCAGCTGCTTTGTGAAAGAAAAATGCTGTGTTACCACTATACATTTTACTGCCAAGGTCCCTGTGCAAAACAGTCAGAGCAACATACCACTACGCCAAATCAGCTGCTTTGTGAGAGAGAGGAAGACTGAAACTTAAATGGCTATCATTTAATGAATTCAGTTCTCACCATAGCTGTCAACCTCTTAGCACAAAACACCTGGACAAACCCAGTAATGAGGGAATACAGCCCTCAAACATATTCAGTGAATTCAGTTCTTGCCGTAGCTGTCAACCTTAGCACAAAAAACCTGGACAAAGCCAATAATGGGGTAATACAGTCCCAAAAATAAGGACAAATTTCAAATATTCATCTTATAAACTTAGAAAATTGCTAGAATAAAAGGTTGTGTTACTATGTATTTTCTGAAGAATATGAAGTCTGAAATTCAAATGCCTGTCAATTTTACTTCTGACAGAACAAAAACAATTTTCAGCAGAGGCCCAGGGAGAAATACTGCAGACACATGTCTTTGTAAAATGGCAGGACACCAGAGCAAATCCACACAAACACAGGGATGAGCTGCAGACTCCATACAGAAGGCACCCCAGCCAACAATCAAACCAGAAAACCTATAGCTGTGAGGCAACAATGCTACCACTGCACCATCAAATATGTAAGGAATTAAACATTCAGAAACCTGAAGTCTGAAATTCAAATGCCTGTCAATTTTATTTAACATTTGTTAATCAGGACAGTCTGAGTTGGAACAAAAAAACAATTTTCAGCAGAGGCCCAGGAAGAAATAATGCAGACATGTCTTTGTAACATGGGAGGACACAAAAGCAAACCCACACAAATACAGGGAGAAGATGCAGACCCCACACAGAAGGCACCCCAGCCTAGAATCTAACCTGAGAACCTTCAGCTGTGAGACAACAGTGCTACCACTGCACCATCAAATATCAAGCATTGCAACATTTAGAAACCACAGATATTATGAAGAACAGATCAGATCAAATATGAGGCAAAAATCTGCTAATTTTTACAGATGGTGGTGGGTAGGGAATTCAGGTCCTTAACACCTGCATACAAGGTACAGGGTTTGAGCCTGAGGTATTCCCTACCACACCACCATGAGTTTGTTCTAGCCACCAGTACATAGCAACTGGGGCATTTCACACACACATATTTACATATGTGTGCAAAGTAATATTGGTCAATTTTTAATTAGTGTTCATAACATTGTCTTGAAAAGTACAGTGCACAGTAGGCAGGGGGTGGTGTGCAGTCCTTGAAAGCTTGGGCTCATAACTCTGAACTGCAGCCCTATCATGTAAAGTTTCCTTGAACTTGACAGGTTTTGTCAGCTGTGCATATACACTATACCTTCTTAGGTCCATTCATCATCACATATTATTTGGTTCCATTGGGGTATATTTAAAATCTGCACCATCAAATATAAATTAGCAGCAGTGACATTAGCTCCTGCCTGTCATAGCACTTTTGAACAAATGGTTTCACACAATTAGTCTTTGTTCTGTTCGATTTCATGAAAACAGCATGTATTAGAGTGATTATAAAAGATAGTTTTCTTCCTAAAGGCTTGTCCCAAAAAGTAAATGGATGTATTTATACATCAAAAAGAAAAAAAATGAAGCAGTTGAAATAATTTTCCAGTTGTTTTTTTGCTTGACTTCTGACACTTTACAACATGAGCCTTCATTTCTATTGGTTTGCAACTGACAGTAAGAGTCTACTTTACAATACACATAACATGAGCTTAGATTTAAGTAGAACTGTTCATTCAGATAATGATCAGAGGCATATTTTCAGTATATTAGTCACATTGTTTTAGATCCCTTATAAATATTCAGTTCTAACAAATCAGTGAGTGATGTTATACTTCCAGTAAATCTTTGGAATGTACCAACAAAAATACTAGTCAGACTGTTCATAAGGTGCCCTAATATTATTCTATATCAAGGTGCCAATATGCCTGGCCTGACAAACACTTGAAAATATTTACATCCATCCATGTTCTTTTGCATAACATAGTTTGCTGCATACTTGCCACTGACAGCTTTACAGAGACAAAGATAAATGACCACGGCTGGAGCCATAAATGCCAGCTCTTGGAGCTTTAATTACAGGAGTGGTATAGCCTATGAGTATACTGCCTCACATGAAAAACTGAAATAAAGCGGTGTGTTCCTTTCTTTTGTGGGTCTAGGTAGGACCTGGTCATTTTATAGCACTTTCTGTAGAAAATAGAGCAATTTTCCTGTTGTGATGCTTGAGTATGAATTATTATTTGTGAGCATTTGAAGTGCCTTGAAACACAGTCACATTAAAGGTGTGAAAAAAGCACTGCTGCTGAAAGCTGCAAATGAAGGGAGTGTTACAGCGGAAAGCATAACACCTGCAATTTGTAACCAGCAAAAGTCTAGGCAGATCTTTTCACTGCAAATTGAAAGAACAGCACTGCACATTCCTACTGAATGGAGCTATTCAGTAACTACTGCAAAGTGAGACAAATGATTTACTTCTTTAAAATGCATAAATAAGAAAAGGTTTTATCTGTAGAAATCTTATAAATCATCATGGTTTCACTGCTATTCATGGAAGCAAACGTTTTCTTGAGTTTCCCTTTAAAGACACACAGACACACAGACACACACACACACACACACACACACACACACACACACACACACACACACACACACACACACCTTACCTGGAGCGATCCCTTCGTGCCATTAAATCCATACCTGGCTGCGCAGCCCGTCCGTTGGAGAATCAAATCCACCACGTGAGATGTTCTTCCCCCGATGAGACTCCAGCCTGCCGACGTTGCAGTCTGAGTTCCATCCATTTCCAGCGACAGTCTATGCAGTTCCAACTGCATAGACTTCTGGGATGTCTGTTCTTAAGTGTTTCCTAATCCGGACTGCTGCTGAGACAGTCTGCGCATGCTCCAGACTGTCTCAGCAGCAGTCCGGACTACTGCACATGTGCGAAAATCCGCAATTTTTTTACTTTTCTTTTTTTATCTTTATTTTCTTTCTTTTTTAATTTTTTTACAGCTGGGGGGGGGGCTGCAGTCTGGCAGTCCAATAGCATGGGCCGCCCCTGAGCAGCTGTGTTCTTTGTACTATGTATGCACCCCTTTGCATGCTGACCCTGCTCAGTGTTGTTGCAGTTATTTGATATAATGGCACCTGTCTAGTTTCCTGTTACACAACTATTCATGTATCTTTGTGATATCTCTTTCTCTACCACACTGCATCAGGTTGAATATGTGGTAAGGATTACCTTTCATGTGATCACAAAAATAATAACAGTGGTTCATTTGTTCAAAAACTCAGTTGATCTAAATAGCAAAACATCAAAATTCATTTGACTGAAAATGTCACATGCACTAAATATACCTTCAAAAGATGTTTTGCAAGGGAACAAGCCCCCTGCACCACCACAACTCCCTAACTGAAATATACTCACTCCGCAGTCACACAACTGAGGAGAAAATAATATTCCTGATACACTGAATAACTGCTGGTACACAAACTTCTAGACATGGAGGTATAACATAACAGTGGACATTAGCAAGGAACTAATAATGATTAACACTAATTTGCATTGTAATTCCTATCCCTACAAACCAAGTCAACAGTCATTTTATACAAGACAACATAGTCTTGAATAAAACGTGAGGAAGTAATTTGTGATTTAAATAAAATGAACCACTGTTTTTCTTTTTAGGTCAAATGAACTTTAAACTCCTTTATTAAAATATAACCTAAGACAGAGGTACACATACATTAACAGAAAAAACATATTAACATTTTTCCCATCTACCTACATTATACATTACGTTTTATTTTTTTATAACAGCTGCCTTTCAGTTCAGTATTACATAAATCACTCAATTCCTGCATTCCCTTAAAACTCACTCCTCCTGAACACTGTTCACGTATTGATCCCACAAATTCCACTTAGTTATATATAATTTGCTCTTCCCTTTTCTAAGGATCTGTCTTTCAGTTAATTTCTTTTCACAATATTCACTACTTAAAATAGAGTTGCTTTAGATTTTGATTTCCATTTCTGGTAATTGCTTTTTTGCAGCCAATAGAATTAAATTTAAAAAGGCTTTACTATGTCTATGCATTACAGATCCTGTGATCAAGCTCAAAATAAAAATTTTCTTAGCTGCAGCCATTTTCTCCCTGAATATTTCAGACAGTACTCTGTAGCAATGTTTTTTTAATCTGACAATACTTTCCCCAAAAAATAGGTTCCTGGTTACCTCTTTCTTCCTCATCACACTTCAAACATTTTTTTATCTACCAGAGGAAAAATTCTTTGAAATCTGCTTTGGATATGAAAACATCTATGCAAACACTTCCAAGCAAAAATCCTAAACTTTCGAGACTTTGTGCCTCCATGGGACCCATACATATGTCTTTCAATTTTTCACTTGTAAATTGCTTTTCCAGTCTCTCTTCCCAATATTTTCTAACCTTCTCTGACTCTTATAGTTATCATGCATCATTTTATATGCTCTACTGTTTATCCCTTTTAACAGCAGCCTCTGTTCTAGATTCAGCTAAAAGCTCTACTGGTGCAAGTATTTCACTTAAGATTCCACTATCCCTTTCTCTTTGCCCATATTTAAATATCGTTCCATGGTAGTGAAGGCAGTCTCTAAACTGCAGTCTAAACTTTTACTTGGCCTCATCCCACTCTATTATCTTTTCCTCTTTAGTTATTTGCTTCCATTACTTGGGTTCCTTTGCTAATTTTCTTCAGTAAATTCTACCCCTCTTGTGATTTTCTGTACCCTTTCTTAAAGTCATGTCTACTGGCAAAATGGTCTTTATCCATTCCCATTTTGGCTTAGTTCTTAGGTTCATAGATTAGTACTAAGCTAACTGCCCTTGCAACCCATTTTAAGCCTAGCCAATTATCCCTTGTGAGACTCAAACCCTGCACCTCGTGTTTGTAAGACAAACACCTTACTCATTAGGCCACCCTCCCAACTTAGAATACTTCCTACAACTTTATGAATATAATATTCTGCATGGTGGCTATTATTCTCCTCAAGGATCTGCAGCCAAAATCTTACTTCTTTGAACGCCTCTTCTCACCTCCTACATTTCCATCATCATGCCTTTCCACTTTGAATTATAACCTTCTGCTCAAGTTATGTCTAGAAGCCTTAACTGCACAGCTCTAAAGTATCCCTTCAAATCAGATAATTCTAAACCATCTTGTTTTACTGGTAGGATCAGCTTATCCCATTTATCTTTTGCCCTCTTCCACTCCCATGAACTACCTAGTTTTTGGCCAAAACTGCTGCTGTAAAGAAAATGTTGTAATCTGTCCATTTCGGAAAATAAACAATCATGTAGATATGGACTGCTGAAGTGATGCCTAACTCTGCATATCTGTCCAATTAACCTACTGGAAAAGTTAGACTTTATCGTATGCTGTTTGGTGATCCTGTCCACAATTTAACACACCTACACGTAAGCAATTGTTTCATGTAAAACACAAAAAACACCACTTGCAAGGATGAAGTGCCCCAGAATGGCAAACTGTATATCTATCAAATGATTCCTACTGAGACACACCACGGCAAATAAAAGTTAACCGTTTAATGAACTTCACATAGAAAAACAAGCGATCCAATCACATAAAAACAGTTAGCGCTTTCACATCTATGACAAATGCTTCTTCAGACTGTTGATAAAAAGAACTGAACGTTAGCTTTTAAAACTGCACTCATTAACAGCTTGGCCAATCAGTATATAATATCAATTAAGAATTGCTCATGAAGTTTCCTTCTCATAAAGTGTTAGTGTCATGCATTGCTTAATATAAAATGACATAAAATGACAATTATATCTTATATGAGTATAAATATGGGAACATGAAAATATTTATGAATCTTCCTATATAACTATCTAAAAGCTCAACACTCAAGAATTGAGATAAGATGAAATAACATGTTCTCTATATGCATAAAAATAATAAATGATAAAACAATTTCTCTTTAAAAATATATAATTCAATTCTTCTTCAAAACTAATCATGCACAATAAATTTAATGTATTTTTCAATTTTATGTGCATTTTTATGTTGATCACAATGTTATATCTAATGTTGACAGTCTCTAGCTGCCAAAAATGGTTTAAGAGAGACTCTGGCGTTCAGGCCAACTGATTTATCTGTCTGTAACTTCATTATCCATCTAGCTTCTCTTTGTTCTGTATAATTTCTATGATTTCCTAATCTATTATTTCTCTTAACTATTTCTGCTACCATAAACTTGAAAATATGTGTAGTACCAAAGGTGAGGACATGTTTAGCTATGGTGTTACTCTCATCTTCTTTATTAACTGCATATATATGTTCTTGTACTCTCTCACGTAGTGTCCTATTTGTCTTGCCTACGTAGAAACTACTACAGGATGAGCAAGTGGCTATATATATATATATATATATATATATATATATATATATATATATATATATATCACATCCCTACTCTTACAGTCTGCATAGAAATTGAAATTATATCTCCATCCTGTGTCTGGATGTATGAAATAATCTCTGCCTGACGTATAACTGCATTGATTGCATGACCTGCATGGAAAAGTACCTTTTCTATCAGAAATATCTATTGGTGACTTGATGTTTTCATAGCATAACATTCATTTCAAATGTTTTGTATTCTTATAAGTGTAACTTGGCCTCTGTCCTACTATTTGCTCTATCTTAGTATCAACTGTAAGAATATTCCAGTTTCTCAGAAAAACATCTCTGATGCTTGCATTATTATTGGTGTAGGGTATAACTATTTTATTAAACTTCACTCTATTACTTGGTGTTACCTGAATATCTTCATCTCCATTGCTCCTATGTATGAATGGCTTCCCTATAGTATCTATTTCCCCATCATTTCTTTGTACCAGCGTCGCTGTCTCACTTTGTCTGTATCCACTTTCTTGAAACTCATTATGTAACATTTCGATAGTGTTTTTAAAGTCATTATCTTTGCTTGTAAGTCTAGACGCTCTCAACTTTTGACCCTTAACTATGTTCCTATAAATGTGAGGAGGATGCATACTTGTACGATGCAACAATGTATTCCTCCTACATACCTTCCTATATAACTGTGTTTCTATGTGTTGTCCTTCTTTCAATAACAGCACGTCTAAAAACTCTATTTGGTCAATGGACCATTTTCCTGTAAAAGAAAGGAAATTAGTCGTACCATTGATGTATCTGATGAAATCTTGAAGTGTCTCAACTACCCTTCCAAATTAAAAAGATGTCATCAACAAAACGTCTGTATAACTGAATGTTATTGCCAAAATGCATGGTTCTAATAATGTATGTATACTCCCAGTATGCCATGACTATGTTGGCATAAGAGTTGGCACAGGGAGTACCCATGGCAACTCCCTTCTGTTGTATACAATATCGTTCATTGTATACAAAAACATTGTTTCTCAAAATTATTTCCATCAGCATGGCACATCTTATTATTAATTCTCTAGGCATCTCTTTGTCTATCAAATAAAGTTTCATATTTTCTATGCCTATGTCGTTTGGTATAGAGGTAAACCGAGAACTAACATCTAACGTGACCATATACTCTGGTTCTCCTTCGTTGTCTTGAAACCTATACTCACTTAAACTTTCTATGAAGTGTTGAGTATCCTTTACTATTGTGTCTGTCTTTTCTACAACTTTCCTAAGGTATTTCTCAATATATACTGATATTGTTTCTGTCAGCCACCCTTTACTGGATACAATTGGTCTCATGGGTGGATTTTTGATGTCTTTATGTACTTTGGGTAGTCCCCTGAACATTGGTATTGTGGGTGTTTCTATAAGAGAATATTTATACAGATCAAAGTCTATAACATTGCATAGGAATAAGTCGTAGATCTCATCATGTACTCCATTTATAACTTTATTTAACTGTGTTAAGGTTAATGTTGCATATGTTACTTCATCTTGTAAGAGTTCTTTCATCCTATATTCATATTTGTCTATGTCTAAGATCACCACTGCTCCTCCTTTATCGGCTGACCTTATCACTATACTATTATTGACTTGTAAGTCCTTAATAGCCTTCTCTTCCTCACTATTTAAATTGTGAAAATCACTTTTGTTTTTATTAGAGTTACTTTCTCTATAAAGTGATAGCAGATCTCTTTCACATGCCTTTTCAAAGGTTGCAACTAGCGGGTTCATTACTGGTATGTAAGTAGAGGGTTTCCTAAAGTTAAAACTAATATTATTATTCATAGTCCTCTCATGTTGTTCATTACCAAAACTTAATTTTAAATTAACATTTCTTGTAAACATTTTAAGGTCTACTAAAAAGTCAGTGGAGACTACATTTTTTGCTGGTAAAAATGTAAGTCCCTTATTTAACAGCCTCGTCTCATATGCTGTCAATTCATAATTAGAGATATTTATAATTAGTTCAGACTCACTGGTTTTAGTGTCTTTTTTTGAAATTCGAGTCTCTCCTCTGGAAACTTTCTTTTCCGTTGATTCTGTTGTGGAGACCATGTAAATTTCTGATCCGCTCGTATAGGTAGCAGAAAAGGATGAAAAACAGCTGAGGTAGAAGTGGATGCTTTCTTTTTTGTGGATATTTCCTTACTGTTAATATCATGGAATAAAACATTTGCATAGCTCGTAGATGGTTTTTGGGAAGAGTTACTGGTTGTAACACAATTATTCTCCATTGTTATCTTTTTTTCGCTTCCTGGTGCTACATCCTCCCCTCTCGTGAATGACTCTGCTGATGTAGATAAAGGGGTGTGTGCTCTTCTGGAGCATCCTACCTGGGAATTATGTGTGGTTGCTTGGTTTCTCCCTGTGTCTCATGACCAAGCAAAGACTTGTCCATTTTGGAAATCCCTAAAATCCCTTTCTAATTTCTTCCTCTTATCTTGCAATAATTTATTGTCTAGGAGCGCTAGATGTGAACTCACACCAAGTAAGAACTCCTTCATCTCACCGACTGACATCAACGTGTTTAATTCTTGTTGTAGCTTGTTGGATTCTGTGATTAAATCAGTTTCAATCTTTGAATATTGATCTATCAACAATTTCATGTATCCGCAACTTGTCTCTATATTCAGCTGTTGCCATTTGGATAACAGTTCAGGATATGTATCACCAAAATTGGGCATTTTCAGAATACGCAGACCTCTGGGAATTATTTTGAATGATAAATAAGCCTCCATGTGCCTGCGTTGCCACTGTGTATGTTTTAGTTTATCTAAAACTTGTTCTACCTTCCGCATGAGTTGTAGAACGTTGATATTACGGCTGACATCTATAATTCCTCACTCATCATTACACAATTCAGCTCTTGAAAGCTTACGTAACAGATTGTCTCCTGGTATCACTAATCTCTTGTAAATACCTTCATTATTGTCCATTTCCCTTTCAGACATATGTAGATTCATATTCACATGCAAATGAATGCCGGTTCCTTTTGCCATGTCCCTTGCTTCCGTGGTAACAAATATTCCAAGTTTCATGTACTTTATTCTTAATACGTTTTTTGCCAATGCAAATGTTTTCAAGTTAGTAAAATATTTAAACTATTGCACAATTTTACCATTCTATTACCTATAGGAGCATTTCATTTGGGGGTGGGGGTTGAAGCAGTTCTTACTTCAGTCAATGGTACATTTCCATTTTTAGGTAGGGTAGAGGCATACAGTCTGAATAATCAAGCCATAAATTAAATTCTAAGGTGTGGAGTTGGTATGAGTACTTCTTTCTGTTGTCAACAGTGTAGTTGTAATTAGGAGCAGTCTACTACCATACAGTAGTACCTTACAACTTTGTTATATTTACATACCAAATTACAGCTACCACTCAAATGTAATTTGTTTACAATATCCACCCTTCAGACCTCTCAACCTGCAGACATTGAAAAGTAGGCACATCCAGCTAAAACTCTGGTCAACAATTAGCAGGAAATTTGAATACCAAATAGCAGATAGCTTTTCAAATTTCCAGTAGGAATTTGGGACACTACGTGTTTAAAAAAAGCATGACAAAAATTATGGAAACATATAAACATCTTTAGATGTTAATGAATTGTATTGCAAAATTCTACCAAACAAGGTAATTTATTTTTGCTTCTGAAAAGGGGAGATGCAAGATGTGTGTCCTCTTTCTTTAAATTACCAGTGTCACTAGTGTATTGGTCATGTAATGGGGATTTGTGTGTGCAAAACAGCTTCAAAAATCATGTCTGATGAGGGAGGATTCAGGAAATTGTGCAAAGGGGTAAATCAAGCCTGAATATAGGGATGTACCTCTAAAAATAGGTGCATCATGTGCAGGGTTGAATCAGGCCTGTAATTAGGAATGTTCCTCCAAACTATGGACAGTAGAGAGCTCTGACACCCTTTTCTATTTTTCATTTTTGTTTTACAGCATGGAAGGTCTTTCTCTCATCCACTGCCTCTTTTACAGGAGGCTGGTGCAGTTGGGTCCCTCAATCCCATAAGTACTTTTTGTATCAAATTGATAAAGTAGTAATATTAATAAACTACTTATTGTATGCATTAACACAAATTATATAGTATAATACATTTGTATTAGATTATATTTCAGCATAATATTGTATAACTTATACAATTCAGAAGAATAATAACATTGGTACTGTAATAATTTAACAATAACTACATTCTCCTACTTATGACTACTACTTTTTTCTCCCTTTTTGTCTCCCTCTATAGATTCGCAAGAGCCTGAAGCACCTCAGCCGTTGTCAACTACAGTCTGACACAGAGAGAGATCCCTCCCACAGCTCTTCACAGGCCTGCTTTGCAGGGTAGTAATAGTAGCTCCTCCCCTAGAGGCAGTACAAAACAAAGTAACCTGGAACACCATCAGCGCAAGCAGAAGGCAATGGCAGAGGCTGCAGACAAGAAGGCTGTAATGAGGCATTGGGACCCATACCAAAACCTCCTGCAGTGAGGTCAAGACTCGCTGACTCAGTCTTCTCCCACTTACTGCAATAGTCCTCTTATGTCATCCTATTAGGTTTTCCTTGTCAGCTCTCTCCACTTTTTCCATCTATCCTATTCACCTCTTCCCAAACTTATAAAAGTAATGAATCGGTGCCCATCAAAGGACACCTGCAGAGTAAGACTGGCAGAATAATTGCTTTAAGCTGCTAGCCAGTGGCTCTTGAGCATGGGCTCTCACGTTTCCTCGTCATGTCATATGACATTAGCCCCCAGGAGAACTGTCAAAATATAAAGATTTTTTGAAGTCAGACTACATTTACACATACACACACTCATGCAATAGATGCACATATTTCTGCATAATTCTTAGCCAGTTTTTCCTCTGTACAGTTTATCTGGATGGTTCTTTGTTAACTTCACATATGTCAAAACCAGTGCTGCTCGCTCATACTTATTTGCCGCTCACTCACAATTATTGCATTTGTGCAGTACAGGACTAAGAATACCACCTACTATGTTGTTGTTTTCCGAAAGCAGATGACATTCCTATATTTTGTGAGATTGTTACACAAAACATTAATAATGAATAAATGGACAGAAATGTGTGTATCTAAGTGTCTCTTTCATAAACTATACTTCTAATATTTATATTCCTGTAATTGCAAGTGCTTCAGTAACACAAAGTTGAAACACTCTTAAGAAAAGCAGCAATAAATAACCCTATATTTTTAATGCTCATTAGTCCTTGAACTGTCTGAATATTTGAGTTTTTGTGCAATCTTCCAAAAACTCAAATATGTAGGGGATTCTACTGTCTGTATTTCTGATGTCAATGTACACAAAGTTTGACTGGTAATAAATCTCTGGATGTTCTCTCCAAATATGAACCACACTGAACTTGAATCTCATTCTCAGCCACTAGTGAAAATGCTTCTTGGGAAACTTCTTTGAATCTTTCCCAGACTCTAAAGCTTCTTTTGAGTCACAGATCAGTGGAATTGTCTTTCACTCCATTGCCAAGCAAATCTTGCTGCTCTGGCAAATATGGACAAAATGCAGTTGTGGAATAACTTAGCATACCAGTAAAAGTGTTGAATACAGGGATAATTCTGTGGACGTGTTCATAACAGGTGGGAGTTATTTACAGGCAGATGTTTTCCCAACTTGTCAAACATTCAGAATTTTCTATACATCACCATTCAGGGCTGATGACCTTTCCCCATTGGAGATGTCAGAAGGATCTTCTTCTTTTTCTTTCGGCTGCTCCCGTTAGGGGTCACCACAGCGGATCATCTGTTTCCATTTCTTCCTGTCCTCTGCATCTTGCTCTGTCACACCAACCACCTGCATGTCCTCTCTCACCACATCCATAAACCTTATCTTAGGCCTTCCTCTTTTCCTGTTACCTGGCAGCTTCATCCATAGCATCTTTTTCCCAATATACTCTGCATCCCTCCTCAGCACATCTAAACCAACGTAATCTTGCCTCTCTGGCTTTGTCTCCAAACCTTCCAACCTGGGCTGACCCTCTAATATACTTACTCCTAATCCTGTCCACCCTCATGACATCCAGTGCAAATCTTAACATTTTTAACTCTGTCACATCCAGCTCTGACTCCTGCCTTTTTGTCAGTGCCACTGTCTCCAACCCATATAACACAGCTTGTCTCACTACCCTCTTATAGACCTTCCCTTTCACTCTTACTGGTACTCATCTGTCACAAATCACTCCTGACACTCTTCTCCACCCACTCCATCCTGGCTGTACTCTCTTCTTCATCTCTCTTCCACACTCACCTTTCCTCTGAACTGTTGATCCCAAGTATTTAAACTCATCCACCTTTGCCACCTCTACTCCCTACATCCTCACCATTCCTCTATCCTCTGACTCATTCACACACATATATTCTGTCTTAGTCCTGCTGACCTTCATTCCTCTTCTCTCTAGAGCATATCTCCATCTCTCCAGGGTCTCCTCCACCTGTTCCCTACTCTCACTACAGATCACAATGTCATCTGCAAACATCATAGCCCATGGGGACTCCTGTCTGATCTCGTCTGTCAACCTGTCCATCACCATTGCAAATAAGAAAGGGCTTAGAGCTGATCCTTGATGTAATCCCACCTCCACCTTAAATGCATCTGTCACTCCCACTGCAGACCTCACCGCTGTCGCACTACCCTCGTACATATACTGTACCACTCTTACATACTTCTCTGACACTCCCGACTTCCTCATACAATACCACAACTCCTCTCTTGGCACCCTGTAATATGCTTTCTCTAAGTCCACAAAGACACAATGCAACTCCTTCTGACCTTCTGTGTACTTCTCCATCAACACTCTCAGAGCAAACATAGCATCTATAGTGCTCTTTCCTGGCATGAAACCATACTGCTGATCACTCTTTCCCATAACTTCATGCTGCTACTGATCAATTTAATCCTTCTGTAGTTACTACAGCTCTGCATATCACCCTTATTCTTAAAAATCATTACCAAAACACTTTTTCTCCATCCATCAGGCATCCTCTCACTTTCCAATATTTCATTAAACAATCTAGTTAAAAACTCCACTGCCATTTCACCTAAACACCTCCTGCTTCCACAGGTATGTCATCTGGACCAACAGCCTTTCCATTCTTCATCCTGTTCATAGCTATCCTTACGTCCTCCTTGCTAATCCACTGCACTTCATGATTCACTATCCACACATCATCCAACCTTCTCTCCCTCTCATTCTCTTCATTCATCAACCCCTCAAAGTACTCTTTCCATCTGCTTAACACACTCTCCTCGCTTGTGAGTATGGAGATGTCAGAAGGATGTCAGGTAAAAAGAGGACATCACTCTGTGCAATTTTCAGTTCTTTTTGGGGAGTGAAGCAGAAACTACGTCCAACAAATGTATATGAAAGTTGTACTTGAAATGGAAATCTGGCTAGAATGCTGGGTAGCACAGATGCTGTCACAAACTGCATAATCAGATCACGATGTCCCTCTTCCCTTTTTTTCATTCATGTGTGTATGTTTATACATGTATATATGTGTATATACACATACATAAATATAAATAATATATATAGACATATACATTGCACAGTTTATACAATCCTGATGTGTCAGTTGCAAGCTGGACTTGCCCCTTCCTGCAGGACATATGACCCATGCTGGATCTCATGTTCTAGTTTCACTAGGATGGGTTCCATAGGTTATTTTTGACAAACTGTGTTCCAATAGGATGCAGTATGAAGAAAACAAGATATATGTATGCATACATGCACACATGCATACCCACATGCACACACGTGTGCACACACACACAAGCTGCCTTTACATGTCTCTCTCCCTTTTGTATTGAGGTTTTAGAAAGAAAACTTGTGGCTAGCTTGGTTCTGATTTAATTCAGAGAGACCACTTTGAGCATGAATGAAGAGTTTTATCCTAATTGAAGACAGTACAAGGCTCACTTATTATAAAGGCTTGCAGCTCAGAAATCCTATGAGTAAATACGATGGCCACAAAGTAAAATGTTTTCTGATAAAAGACTTTAAAGTACAGTTGTTGGGTGGTTCAAGAGGCAACAAGGTAAGCTTTTTGTTGACAATGTACAAGTACCAGGATAGACAGCCTAATTTGCTGAAGGATCATAGGTAGGCTACTTCATGGAGATAAGTCTAACTGTAGAGCAGGTAGAAAACAAAGAGATCCATGGGTAATCAGGCTGAAATGGTTACGAAGTGAACCTTTACAGAAGGACATGCCAGTCCTGAGTTAAATGAAGAGGTTAGGTAACAGAAGACCTACTGTACTATGGCATTGTTTGGGGAGATCTGACAAGACTCACACTATGATGTGAAATATACTCATGAAGACGTCCTTCTAGTTGGTTTGTACATTCGTGCAAAATGACCAGAACCTTTAGTAAAAAACATTTCCAAAAGGGGATCAGGGAACTAGCCTTAAAATGACAGTTTGATGTTGCCAAGCTAGGTACATTCCAGGCTACCCAGCAGTTGGTTTGTGTGCCTCTTGTACAGTGGAAAGAACACCCAGTGGAAAAATGTTCCCACAAGGAGATTACGGATTAAGTTGTCAGGCATCAGTTTGAGGATAAGTATGGCATGCACCATGCTACCTCTGTGCTGGGTCAGCAGACTGCAGGACACAGAGTGAGTGGATTTCTTTTCTGCAAGTGTGGTAAAAGTGCCAGAGTTATCTGGGCCACAAAGACAATCAATATTGTTTTTCTTTGCTTCCACTAGGAAAATGGAAATATGTAAGAGCAAGGAAGGCAAATAAGATCATAGCAGAATACTAAGCTAATGACCCAAATGGGCCTTTTTCAGCCTAGCCATGCTTTCAAGAAATATTAGAAAGTTACTGGTCTCTACGTTTTGTGGGGAGGTTGCAATCTTAGGCATGAGTGGTCAAGCATTTAAAAGTTTTTTCTTTCTAATAGAGACACAGGTGCCAGAACCAGGGTAAACTTACGATTCCCCATCCGCTGACTGAAGTTTCAGTTGAATAAATACAGGGAAGAACTTAGTTTCACATAGATGGGAAGCCTGTTTCAGAGAAGGGGTAGCCTCTTAGACATATATCTGTCCCTCTAGTATGTCTTATTTATGTTACAGGTGAGGTTTAAGTCCCTGGACTGGGTATTTCTGATGTTATTTGTTATGCAGATGTGCAACAGGTCCATTAAGGTTAGATCACAGGATGCTTTGTTGGCAAGGCATAGATCACTTCTCAGCAGCATGTAGGAGACTGAGAACAGGGACAAGGCTTTGAGGTCATCAGCATACAACTTTTTTCTAAACCATGTATTTTTGTGAGGAACTTCTACAGATGCTCCAGTTCTTGCATATGTATATGCCTTGTTAGGTACTTGCTGAAGGGAGCATTGTACTTGATCAGTTTCTACAAAGGCAGAGTACAAAAGAAAGATGACATCTTTGCACCTGGATGCCATACCCTTGCTTTAAGTTGCGCAGCATGAATTATTTCCTTACTACTGTACGCGTAATAGTCATAGGCCAAGTCACTGTCTACACGCATTCCCAAATCCCCGACTGCTGGATCTACTCTTAGGGGCATATTGTCAATATAGTAATTTGCAGGGGCAATGTCTTATCAACTATTATGCATTTCCTGGCACTGAGGTTAAGACTCTGACTCCAGAACCAGTTATTAGTCTGGGTCAGGCCTTTTCAGAAGTTATTTATATCTAGGGGAGATTCAATGACTGTACCTAATTTGTATTCACTTGCAAACTTGGTTAACCACAGGCTTTTGATGTTAGCCTTGACTTCAGAGAAGTAGATGTCAAACAGGAGTGGCCCCAGCACTCAGCCCAGAGGTACTCTGCCAGTGCCAGCCTTTTTGTGGAGGTAGACACCTCTGTCCTAACTTCTTGGGTCTTGTCAGGAAGCCATTTGGCTATTCTGTAGGTGACGTAGGGATTAAACCTCATTAAGTGAACTTATGTTAAGTGAACTTATTTACAATGTCCAAGTGGGGTTATTGCATGAAATGCTTTGGCCAGTTCGAGGTAGGCAGTTAAGACCATCTTTTCCTTGTCTGTTGCTCAGAAAGTCCACTAGACTGAGTGAGTATGACCTGCCCCTGATGAATCCATACTGAGTTGGATCAGGTGTCTGTAGGTTTCCTATGTCATCATTTAACATACCCATGATTATTCTTTCCATGACTTTACATATCAGACTAGTGCGGCTAATGCATCATTAGTTCCCTGGGTCTGTGTATGACCTGCCTTTGTGCAATGGGATAACTGCTGCAGTCCTCCATTCATTTGACATGAAGCCTGTGGTTAAATAGTGGGTCTAGTCGGCACAGCAGTTAATGTTTCAAGTTATTAAGGAGGTATCCCTGGATAATATCAGGGCCCATCGATGCAGTGCTCTTGGCCTTGGAGAGTGCCATTATGACCTGTTCCCTAGTGATGGTTGGGGAAGTTATAGTTGTGGGTATCTCCTGAATGGAGACTGTGGGGAAGAGGGGGTAAAATTGGAGCTAAATATGTCAGCCAGTAGATTTACTCTATCTTCCAGCACAGTGCAAATGGCTCCATTTACAATTAATTCAGTAGTGTTGTATATTGCCTTTGAAGTTGCAGACATAGCTGAAGAAAGCTTTGTGATTGTCCTTGGCCTGGGAGGCTATTACCTCAAATGTGACTTTGATAGCCTGGATAGGCCCCAAAGATACTTCTTTAGATTTATGAGGGAGTTGTTACCTAGCACCTCCTAATTTTCACCATGATTTTCTTCCTTTTGTTGTAGAATCTACAGCAGACTCCCTCCCGCTTATCCAGACTCTCTTTAATCAGCCATTAAATTTCTGCCATAGCCCTAGCAAAAGATAACACAGAAGAACAACACTTCCGCTTCCTCTGGGCTAAATAATGACAGACATTTGAGTTTTAGACTTCATATTCATTAGAAAATGCATACTAACACAAATCTTGTTATTCTAGCTGATTTATAACCTATAAGTATTTTGTATGCTTTTTCTGATTAACCAGCCATTCGTTTATCCAGCCTAAGGTCCGGTCCCAGCGAGACTGGATAAGAGGGAGTCTACTGTACAGATGTTTGGATTCCACCAGTCTGGCTTATTTTTTTGAGTTAGTCCTGCACTTGTTATTGGTGGGTGCAGCTGTTAATACGATTATATGGGGTTTTCTATGAACAAATCCACATGTCTGACGTGTTCTCAGGGTTGGGGGGGGGGCCTGAAATTTTGCCAAGATTTCACTTAGTAGGAAGTTTACCTTAGAATAATTCCTAAATAGTAGGAGGTTTGCCTTACAAAAACTGCTGTCATCATCTTCCACCTTCAGAGAGAATGCATTCACCACCCATGCTTGTTTGCAAAGTAATACTCAGCAAAATGTGCTGTTCTGAGAGCTAATTGGGAATGCAGAAAGATCTATTTTTGGGATACCAACAAAAGGTGACAGGATGAAAGATCCTCGAGTCTAAACTTTATTTGTGAAGACTGGAGATCTGCTTAGGTGGTGTGTGTGCCTATGAATGCCAGTTTCTGTGTGGGCTGCAAGCTGGACTTCTCGAGATTTACATACAGTGATGCCAAGATCTAAGAAAACTCTCAGTACGTGGTCTCTTGCTTGTATCAATTGATGCCTGGTTGGGGTGGTAATGAGGCGTGCTGCTACTACTGCCATGCACTTGGTAAACATCCTGGGGGTCATGTTCAGACCAAAGGGCAGCACTCTGAACTGATAATGACGGACTCCCACTCAGAAGAGTAAGAACTTCCTGGACCACCTGTTCATCTTTATGTGGTAGTACGCATCCTGGAGGTCTAAACAGCACATCCAGTCATCTTGCCCCAGAAAGAGTAGAACAGATTATACTGTGACCATCCTGAACTTAGTATATTTGACAGACTTGTTCAATACATTGAGATCCAAAATGGGTATCCAGTCCCCTGTCTTCTTTGGAACTAAAAAGAACATTGAGTACGTTCTGGAGCCTATTTGGTCTGGTAGGACTTCTTGGATGGCTCTTTTTGTGAGCAGCTGTTGAATTAGTAGGGTTGCAAGCTCGAAGTGTCGGGAAACTTTGTAAGTATTGGGGGTGGCAGGGAAAAGGGTATGGTATAGTCTCTGAGAGTAATCCTCTACATCCAAGAATCATTTGTTATTTTGAGCCAGGCGGTTAGGTGCAGGGAAAGACAGCCCCTGACTGCCTACAGAGGTAGGCAATTGGGCCTTCTTTCAGTAGCGTGGATAGGGCCTGCCAAATAAAGCATCTCTGGACCCATGCTGCAGGCCTCATCTGCCAAGAGGGTGTCTTCTGCCACTGTTTCCCCCTCTGCCTCTGGGAGAACTAGTTTCACGTGTATCTTGGAATGGACCGTAAGATTTTTTGAACCACATCTTGTGACCTCCCCGCTGATTCCCTGAAAAGGTTCTTTGGGGGGGGGGGGTTGAAAAACGTACTCCAACAGCAGACAATGTCTTTCCATCCTTCTCATAACTGGAAAGTGTTTCTTTAAAAGTGAGTCCAAAAAGAGAGGAGCCATCAAATGGATCATTGATGAAAGAAGAATTGAAAGGCTCCACAAAATCACACAGGCGCATCCAGGCATGCCTCTTTATGGATATGCCTGAACCCGCTACCCTTGAGGCACCTTCCATTGCATTGGAGATAAGGTAGCCAACTGAGGGGGCACAGACACTTGGGTCCCTTCAGTCATGGTCCTTGCCAATGATTTGGAAAGTTTGTTTAGTAGATCCCTTTGCAATCTTGTAAAATGGGCTAGGTAATTCAGTGATCAAATGGCAAAAGTCACTAAACGGTACACTTGCTCCCTAACCTGTCCATTGCCCTAGACTCTCAATTAGAAGGATGTACAGTCAAACTCTCCTTTCCGAGTTCCTTTTTCGTGGTTGCTGCCACAACCATGGCATCAACTGGTAAACCCTTATTTTAAAACCTCCTTTCTACTAGCAGTGCCATAATTTTATCTGGTCTCTTGTGAGTGGGTTCCATTGAGTGAGATTCCTTCCAAGCCTTCCAACAAATTAGGTCCACCAATTTGTTGGGTGTAGGGGCTACTCAGGAGGTAGACGGGCTGGTCCTGAAAGCCTCTAGATATACCAACTCCTTGGAAGAAGGGTTTTGGACAGACCAACCACCCTTTTGTTTTAGAAGTTCAAGGCTGTCTCAGAAGAAGACACCATCAGGTGGTGATTTGGGAGACCCTTCTTCATCGAGGTCAGTATCAGTTGTGAGAGACTCTTGGGGTGAGTCTAGGTGTTTCCTCTCACACTTCCTCTTCATAGGGACTTCCTCAGTGGGATGATCTGGGGAAGTGCCGGACAAGGAAGGAATCCCAGATAGGGCAGTCCGGAAACTTTAGACCGTTGGTTCCCGTAGCATGGAGTGGTGAGGCTCATGAGACAAAGTCAAAGGAGTGGTTAAGGATGGAGCCAAGGGGGGGGGGACTACTTGATCTGATGGTTCAGAAAATACCCTCTTCAATACCTTGAAAGCCAACCTCCCCAAGGAAGAGGAGACCAATGGAACAGAGAGAGAAGGTCCCTGGTCCACTAGCACCCCCCTTGGCTCTCCACCAAGGAGGAAACCAAAGTCCAATTATTGAATGCTGAAGCTCTGAGAGGGAGAGAGAGCTCCAAAAACCCTTCACTCCCCCGGATCTGACATGGAGGCCCTGACTCCGAGAGCTGTCTGGATCAGAAAAAGTCGGAGCTGATGAACTCAGAGTCATTGTCAGATCCGAAGAACCCAGCTTCCTCGGCTCCAACCCAAGTGTTGGGTCAGAGGAAGAGGAGTGGATGTTGATGGAGGTCTCTAATCTGATGGGGCAGGGATTCAGGGACTCTAAGTGGACATTCCTCTTAAGTTGTTCTGCAGCCAGCTCCTTCACCATCCTAGCCACATCGGCTTCAGTTAGACTCGAAGAGCATAAGTATACCAAGGACGAAGGTCTAGAGCATCTCTCCAGGAAGAGAGAGGGTGTCCTAGAAGGCAATGAATCCCAGGATGCAAGTAGACAGGTCGGGGCAGGGGTTTCGGATCTGAAGGTTTAGGATCTGACGATGTTTTCTTCTTTGGATCCGGGGACATCTTTGTCTGATCTGAAGACTTACATGGAACCAGGGAAGTTGGATCCAACCTCGGTAACATTTTTTTAGGTTCCACAGAAGACAGCACATGAATGGACATGGATCTTTTGGTGTGATACCTAGACTTAGAGGAAGTAGAAGGCTGAGCCCCAGTGATGGCTTGTGAGAAAGTCATAGGCAAAAACCCTCTTCAAAATCAGTTTGTTTTTCTTTTCTGTACAGGCCCACGGGGTTAAACGCCTCATAAATATCACACTGTTTATTAAGCTGCTCGGGTCACAAGCAGTATACCCACAAAGTATGCCCATCTGAAAAGGGCGTGTCCACATTTTACACACTTCTTAAAACCCCTTTCCACTATGCTGTAAGTCACTGAAAGGATGGAGAAATATATTGTTGCAGCAAATACACCGACATCCACACACACACAAAATATGATAACAAGATAACTAATTATAAAGTTGAACAGAAAATTTTATATACATAGATATATATGGTTTACTGTCAAAATTTTGAAGTGACTTACCTCGACTGTGAGAAGGTCGAACACAGAGGTGCCATGAGGCAAAACTGTGAACACAATTCCTGTCGACTATGAAATGTCAATACATAGTTTGTCTTCACAGAGCTTCGATGTTTTGAAGTGCATCGCACTACAGTGGGGATCGGGAAAATTATCCTTCTTTTTCAACACCAGGATACACTATATCCTTAAATGTGAACAAGTACCCATTAATAACTTTACTTACTTTCCCTTCTTCCCACACTTTCTTACTTCTATCTATTTCTCTACCATGACTTTCTCTCTAAACATACCATAAGTCTGCTTTTCCTCTCACTTCATATTGCAATTCCTGTTTGTATTACACCAACTTACCTTTAATTTCTCTGCAAATTGAGTACAATTGCTCTAAATATTAACTTGCATCTATTCGTAACCAATGTTTTCATATGTCTAATTTTGTATATTCTTTTAAACTGTAGAAGTTTTTTGTATTATTTTTGAAGATTGTAAAATTATTGTTCTTAAAATGTTTTGTAATCCTTTGGAGCTTTTCTCCCTGGGCTTCCACTGAAAATGGGCTCCTACTCAATCAGACTTTCTCAGTAATCAGATGTCAATAAATAATTACATACATACATACTTACCTACCTACCTACATACATACATATATAATGTTTGAGTAGATCACTGCTGCAGTAATCCTTACTACTGAGATTTCGGCTGCAAAAAACCTGACTCAGTACTCAAAACTCTTTCCCCTCAAAGCCAGGTGGATGTCTGGCTCTACAGACATCAGCAAGTTCCCCGTAAAAAGCTAGAGTCCACTACTGGCATTTTAGACCTTTCCTGAACATGATGACAACAGGATAGCCATCCTATCGCCTCTTTATCATGGTCTTAGGGATCCTAACAAAGCCAGAACAAGCTATGACATTCTTTGGTCGAGGGCCATAAAGAAATAGGGCTTCACAAGTTTATAAGGACCTAAGCAGGCCTGACACCCTCACAGGGGAAGTGGAAGAAAGGGCTGTTGTTTAGGGATACTTAACGCCACCATGCTTCTGGATATCCAAAGAATATAACAGGTGACAGTGGCAGGAAAATCCCTTAAAGCAACAGTGATCTACCTGATCATCTACCAATATGGCAAGTTCTTAGAACTGTAGATAGAGGGAATCCCTGGTTAGTCCTGACTACCAATTGGCTGTTCCTGGATAAGATTGCTATGCATGTGTTATCCTGTTAACAAGGTCTATATTAGATCAGCGAACGCTTAAAAAAGCGAATGCTGATTGATCGAACTTATGTAAGCGAAAGCTTACAATCTCAAACTGTCAGATTAGCGATTTTTTTCCAAGGGAAAAAAAATCGCTGATCCAAAACACATACACACAACACAAGCACACCAAACAAACAGCAATCCACACACATACACCTAAAATCCAACACCTAACCCTACACTAAACTATACACACACCACTAACTATCCACTTACCTTAACCCAAACCCTAACCCTAAGGTCCGTCACTATCGCACACTCACCTCATCCACTCCCTAACCCTAACTCACCTAACCCACCCTAACCCTCACATCCACACAATCGCACAAATACCTAACCCGCGCCCTAACCCTAACTCACCTAACCCGCCCTAATACTCACATCCACACAATCACACACTTACCTGAATCCGACCCGTAACTTTCCACCACAGTACTGAAAATACTGAAGCAACAGAAACAGACAACCAAATTCCTTTCCTAGGAAAAAATTCGGGTTTCTGTTGCTTCGATATTTAAAACATTCGCTCACATAAGTTCGATCAATCAGCATTCGCTTTTTTAAGCATTCGCTGATCTAATATAGACCCTATTAACATTTATTACTGAAACATCATCTCATGTTAAGATAAGGCAGTAAATATTCCAAACTTTCTTGCCCCTCATCTTGGCAGAGTGCAGTTTAATAGCTCATCCTATTTACCCAGAGAAACGGACTGTATTTACTTAAGAGCCTGCAAGGGAGCCCAGTCCCTTACCTTGTTTAATTAGAAGCTCTCCTTGCACACTTGTTTCTGATCTTGAAAGCAAACACACAGTTTTAATGATTAAGGGGGCTTAGTTTTAGTTATTTTTTCTCTCTTTTTATGTCTGACCACTACTGTGTTTGGGCTGTTTAATCTCTGTATCTCCTACATCCACTATGTACACTTTCACAGATTAATTCCAGCTGGGGAGAGGTATGTCCTACTTCACTCCTCTCTTTCTCCCAATTCTCCAGCCACCCCTCAGGATCTCCATTTTATATATTACTGTCATTACTGTCTCTACCCTTCTTCCATCCACTTCTGAGACTACCCATTAAAGGTGCGCACTTTCAGTAAACTTGCATCCTACTTCCTCAATCACCTTAATGTTATATATTCCTACCCTGGATTTCCATTCAGTTTCATCACCACCCACACTAAAAAAACATCCATTAGTAAACAGCGCTCCATTCTCAACCTCTTCACCTTCCCATAAACACTCTTCTGGTACTGTCTTAACATCACACACTACTGCCTCTTACTTTCAGAACTTCCTTTCTATCTCTACCCTCTACAATGCTTCCTAACCTCACCATCTTACTCCTCCTCCCTTTAACCCACTACACTATACCATTAGTAACCCTATCTCTCAACCTTCATTTCACTCGCCTACCACAAAGCCCCACAATCACTCACTTGATCCCCAAGATCTACCCCACTCTTTTGCACACTCCATTCTCCACCTACCACTCACACACAACTCAAAGGTCGCACTCCTTTTACCTCATCTCCTCCAAACCAACCAAACCCCAACAACCCCACCTCAAACGTCCAAAATACCACTATAAATACACCCCAATCCTGGTCATAATCCTCCCCAGAGCCAACACTGAATGCAAACAAGTTTCTTCCCACCACACAACACTCATTACTTTTCTTGACACCTCTACCCTCTCCTGTGTATTAATGCCCAAAGCACATATAATACACTTGACTAGATAAACACTCCTCCTTACAACCCACTCACTCGATATCACAGCTGTGACAAAAGCATGGTTTAAACACAGCCACCCTAATTTTCAGCATCAACTTCCCACCTACAAATACCCAACTCATGACATCTGCAAATAGGAACGTTGGGGACACTGATTCTTTAGTAAAAAGAAAAAAATTAACCCAACAATTATTGCTCAAGCAAATGTCTCATCAGATACTGAACCCAAATGGATCCTTCTACGATTTCTCTCTAATAGACACTTTCAAATAGCAGTCACTTATTTTCCTCTTTCAGCCACTCATACTTTTAAATCCCTTGTTACTATCTCCTCAACTGCCCACAACTATAAAAATATTGTTAGTCTAGCTGATTTTAACTTAAGCTACTGAGGTCTCCTAAAAAATAAAACTGCCAATTTCCTAGTCAATATCAACCTTATGCAGTCAGTGAATGACACTACCCATTCAAATCTCTGAACCAACAATCATTCCCTCCTGGGTCTGCTAATTACTAACAACCCACCCATTATTCTCAAGTATATCCCCAAACTAGTTACCTCCAGGCCCAGATCAACCATCAATATAGACAACCTCAAAAAAACACTGAACAACTTTCAACTTGCCTTCCATTACAAACTTTCAGAACTCCAGCTTATCTGCAACAGTTCTTACATATGCCCTCCTTCAACTTCCAGACAAATTCCTGCTTCTCACACAGCGCCTTTTCAAATACAATAAAAATCCTTGGCTAACCACTGAACTGAAAGCTCTGCTCAAACTTAGGACAATGTATAATCTTCATGGAGATCAAACAAGTCAGACAGCTGCATAGCACCAAACCACAATCAGTGCATAGGCTACCTATGGATAGGCAGTTAAAAGCTGCAGTACAAACAAAAACAGACATGGTTTTTATGTCTCAAGATTTAATGACACATACTAGATTTAAATAACACACAGTTAAGCACTTTCGTCCCAAAGATTCCAGGGACTTCATCAGAACAAGTCCAAGACAGAAATTTCAGGAATTAAATTATACCTGGTTCAAAGGAAAGCTACGTGGGCTTTTTCTATCACAAGTTCAGGTCTAATGCGGGAACAATTTCTTTCCTAGAAGGTTTCAATTACAGAACTCCCTTAAACTATCTAACAAGCCTCCATGATGATAAAGGAGAAACTACAAGTACGCAAGCTGAGCTGGCTCACAGATGCACCTTCACTAAACCATAGACCAGCCTACATTAAACTGCTTAAACAGGTAATGTAGAACAACAGACAGAGACGCCCAGAAAGGTTCATAATTATTCTTCTGACACCGCAAACTTTTTTCCACTTAACACTGTAGCTAAGCTATCAGGCAGCCTATTTGGCACCCCATGGTCCTAGAATCACAGTTAAAATCTAAAAGAAATAAAAATAAGAGTCCAAAAGACCTCAAATTAAGTTGAGCACCAAAAAGAAAAAAATACAAGAAAAATGCCATACTGTATGAAATGTTAAAATGAGCTCTATACTACAGTTAATAAAATGTATAGAATTCCCTTGTAATCTAAGCAGATGTGTTTGCAAATGGTGACCGCAGTGGCTAAAATATATACATTTTTTACCACTACAGTGAGTGCTACTGCAAAGACAGATTTAGAGCAAATCAGCACTTGTATTAAACCATCAATTGTGTTCCTTAGCTGCTTGCACTTTGGGCAGCATCTCCTTTTGCCATCCCCTTGCTAGAACTTTAATGTGGCTAGTTAAGATTTCCTGGTAGCTGGCTTACCAGCCTCCCTCAGTGCTCAGCACTTTCTTGCATATCAGTGCCTGGAAGGCGGAAGGGTCATATCATCCAAGCTGTGATGTAGGATCTTCAAGTTAGGATGCATCAGTGCCACACTGTCTTGGTTTAGGAGAGGTTTCATCATGGAAATAGCTTTATGAAGGAAAACCAATGTTTCAATTAGCAATGCCACTGGCCCCATCTGACCTTACCCTTTGGATCACACCAGGAAGGAGGAGGATAGAAGGGAAAGTATATAGAAACTCACCTGTCCATTTGAAGGAGACAGCATACACTACCAAGCTTCATGTGGTGCTCTAGAGCAGAAACTTTTCAGCTGTTTGTTGCTTAGAGAAGCAAAAAAAAAGAAGTTATGTCTTAACATAACGTTCCATCTGTGTTGTTCATCTTCATTCAGTCATTACTAATGGGTGCCGGTCCCGTCCTCGGAACCAAGTCAGCCTTATACCAAGCTAGGCCAGCCAAAAACTCTCGAGATAAGCTTTACCCATAGTGCCCTTTTCCCAGTTACCTCAGATCAATTTTGACCATGACAAGAAAAGCAGAGGCTATATCTGAGCAAGTTCCCTAAAGTGACATTTGGACCAAAAAAATCCCCCAGGACCCTCTAGGAGGGGGAAGGATGGTGGGACATAATTAATGAATGAAGATGAACAACACAGATGGAACATTATGGTAAGACATAACTTCATTATCTGATGTTAATCTTCATTCATTCCTTACTAATGGGACAGAGTCCCTAGCTACCTTATATGTCTTGGGTGGTCCCTATGGAAGAATATTCCTGAGCACCATTGAACCAAAGGAAGCTCTTCCCCTGCAGACCAGATCCAATTTGTAATGATGGATAAAGGTATGGGGAGTAGTTCATGTTGCAGCTGCACAGATATCATCCATGGATGCCCTTGAATGAAAAGCTATTGAAGCTGCCACAGATCTTGTGGAATGTGGTTTGATTCTGCCTGGTACAGGGGTTTTTGAACATTGATACACCAGGAGTATACAGTCTGTTAGCCATTTGGATAGAATTATTTTAGAAATAGCTTTCTGAAAAGGATACAAACAACTGGTCTGATTTGCGAATTTCCTTTGTTCTGTCAAGATAAAATCTCAACTGCCTGTGTACATTTAATAGTTGAAGGCAATATTCTCCTTTGTTTGAGAAATTAGGGAAGAAGACTGGTTTACTGTGAAATCTGAAACAACTTTGGGTAGAAATGAGGGGTTTGTCCATTGTGATATTCTGTCCTTATGAAAAATTATATAGGGACATTTAATGCATAGGGCCTGAAGCTCGGAAATACGTCTAGCTGAGATAATGGCCACAAGGAAATAAGGACTTCCATGATAAGAACTTGATATCGCAGGTAGCAGCAGGTTCGAAAGGGGGTTGCGTTAAAGCCTGAAGAACTAATGTGAGACTCTATGGCTCAGTGGGTTCCTTAATAGGAGGTCTAATATGAGAAATCTCTTTTAGGAAAGTCTGGCAGAGACGATGAGAAATTAAAGAAGAGTCCTTGAAACCATCATGGAAATAAGTGAACATGGATGGTTGATGCTGCAGCTCCCGCTTTGAAAAAATTTGACAAATAGTCCAAAACTGTAGTAACTGGAGCTGAATAAGGATCAAGTTTTCTTTGCTCGGATCATATTAAGAATCTTTTCCATTTACTATGGTAAATTTTCCTGGTGGATTGTTTATGCGAAGCCAGAATAATGTCACGGACCGGGGAAGAAACATTTTTCTGCCTGGCAATTACTGGAAATGGAGAAACCAAGCCGTCAGTTTGACACTGGCTATGTTCGGGTGAATCAACCCTTGGGGGTGAGAGATCAGATCTGAAGTTGGATCCAGGATCCATGGCTTGTCTATCAAGTGAGGCCAAAGAAAGGGGAACCATATTTGGCGGGGCCAATAGGGTGCAATAAGGATCCCTTTGCTTCTCAACTGGAGGGCTTTCTTTAGAAATTTTTGGATTAGAGGAAGAGCAGTTAAGTGTATAGAAGTCCCATGGGCCAGTCATGAATCAGTGTCCCTCAGGGGCTCCCCCTGCAGGGGGATCAGGGCAAGATAGTTGCTGCACTTGTGGTTTATTGGGGAGGCGAAAAGATCGCAGCAAGGCTGGCCCCAATGGCTGAAGATCTTTGCCGTTATGGTTTGATTGAGGGACCACTAGTGAGGCAGAAGTATACATCTGCTCAGTTTGTCCCCAATCATGCTGGAATCTCCAGGAATGTACTTTGCGATGAGAAAGTGGTTGGAAGGTATCGCCTATTGCCACACTCATGGCATCTCGGCACAATGGGTAGGACTTGGTCCCCCTTGTTTGTAACCTGCCCAAGCAACAAGGACCTCAGAAGCTGAAACGCAAACAAACACCAGTCACAACCAAAGTGACACATAGCTCACAACACCAGTGTGCCACCCAACAACAGCTCCTACGGCAAGACAATGTACCCAACACTTTAGTCATAGGTGACTCCATAGTCAGGCACACTGATGTCCCACTCACCAGGCTGAACAAGGAGAAAATTACAGTCAGCTGCCTGTTGGGTGCCAGGATCCGCCACATAACACATGCACTCAAGTCATTCCACAACAAGTACAAATACGACTCTGTCATTGTCCATGCTGGAGTGAATGACTTGAAATGTACCTCCCTGGAATACATGAAAAGAGACATGGAAGAGCTCTTGGATCATGTGACCCAGGCAAGTATGGCCCTAGCCCTCAGCAGCATCCTGCCTTCGCCCAGAATGATACCACAGTATAAGGACAAAATGATTGACTTCAACAATTGTCTAAGCTTCTGGTGTCATTCAAAGGGGATCCAGTATTTGTCTGCCTGGGAGGACATGATCGACAAACCACGATGCTTTGCCAGAGATGGTCTGCACCTGTGACCCCTGGGATTCAGGTTACTGGCTAAAGCTCTTGCCACCCCTATAGTGCCTTTTTTAGGCAAGGTTCAAAGGATAAAACCACCACCGTAACAGATATAAGCATGCAAAATCTGAAGGTAATGCTACTCAATGCTAGAAGTCTAAACCTCAAAATGCACTCTCTCGAGGCACTCCTAAAAATGGAGAACATCGATATCTGTGCAGTAACTGAGATCTGGTTCAAGGCTCCAGAGAGCACCCCTGCAATACCAGGCTACAATTCTTACCACACTTTTCGGCCACAAAACCAAGACCAAAACACTAAAGGTGGAGGAGTGTCCATATTCACCAAGGATATTCATACCTTCAGGCTAGTTGCCCAACATAATGCATCTGAAATTCTCCAGGTGCAAATAACACTACGTAAGACTGCAATCCAAATTGTAGCTTGCTACAAATCCCCCACCATGTCCCAAGATTCTCACTACACCTTTCTAAACATACTGGAAAATATTAAGATCCAACCAAACACCCTAATACTGGGTGATTTCAACTACCCTGCCATTAATTGGGAAAACTACTCAGGTACCAACTCCTTTTCCCAATGGTTCTTGGAATTCATAAATTCCAATGCCCTGGATCAACTAATCCATTGTCCCACCAGGGTCTCCAATATCCTAGACCTGGTCATTACCAACATGGGAGATAGATGCTACACACCAGTGGTCACCCCCTCATTGGTCAGGTCTGACCATAAGCAAATCACCATTGACATCCACATCCCACCCCCACCCCCTAGCAAGGAAACCTCCTTAAAAAACTTCTCCAAAGTCAACTGCAAGCTACTGAAGTCAGAAGTGACAAACTTCACAACACCCACGCAGACGGGATCTGGCAGTTCGACTGCAGAATCCTACACTAAGGCACTGTACGAGCACATCCACTCGTGCATGAATCGTGCCATCCCAAATAGAACCAAGATGCTCTTCTCCAAAAAAAGGAAGCCAATCTAGTGGTCCCCTGCTATAAACAAACTATACAACAGAAGGAAGAAACTGTTGCAAAAAAGAGGAAAATCCCAGGATGCAAGAAACTTCTTCACCAGCCTCAGTAAGAAGCTGAGATCCCTCATAAAATCCTCAAAAGCTAGTTACAAAAATAAAATTGCCAAAGATTCCAAAGACAACCACAAGGCATTCTATAGTTATGTCAAGAATCTAAATGGCAATGCTCAGATCTGCTCTGAGCTACAACAGAATGGCATTAAATATACTGATCCCAAGGATATTGCCAATATCCTGGCAGATCGATTTAGTGCCAACTTCACCCCTCTCTCACCCCCTAAAGGGCATATCTCAATACCAAAAGATTGCCAAATTCCGATAATCACAGCCACACAAGTAGAAACTGCACTCTCCAAAGCTAAGAATACAGCATCCATGGGACCAGATGACATCCCAGGCTGTGTACTACATGAACTACAAAATGAACTGGCACCTCACCTAAGTGTCATGTTTAATCATAGCCTCACCTCAGGCTTCGTCCCCACTGAGTGGCGCACAGCTACAGTTATCCCGCTCCACAAGGGAGGATCCGCCTTGGATCCCAGGAACTACCGTCCCATCAGTCTGACAAGTCTGATCTGCAAGAGCATGGAATGCATTATCATGGAACTTATAAACAAAGACATTGGCAACCTTCAAACACTGGACCCCACTCAGTTTGGGTTTGTGAAGGGCCGATCTTGTCTCCTGAATCTGATTGACTTCTTCGAATCAGTCTCCAGAGCTGTGGATGAGGGTAAGGCGGTCCACACAGCCTATCTGGACCTCGCCAAGGCCTTAGACACCACCCCCCACTCTGGAATCATAGATAAACTTACTAAGCTGGGCATAAATCCCTACTTCACTCGATGGGTTACAAACTGGCTTACTAACAGAACCCAGACTGTAAAAGTAGCCAACTCCAAATCCAGCTCCAGACAAGTGCCAAGTGGAGTACCTCAGGGTTCAGTCCTGGGACCACTCTTGTTTGGCATCTACTTCTCTGAAGTACAGACCAACACTAAGGGACTCTGGCTAACAAAGTTTGCAGATGACTGCAAACTGGGAGCCATTACTGAATCCCCAAATGATATGGATATTCTACAAAAGGGCCTTACAGAAACAGATGCCTGGTGCCAGAGCCATGGGCTCAAGCTTAATGCCAAGAAATGTATAGTTATCCTCTTTGGAAAAAAACATGTACCCATGAATTAAAACATAGGTGGCAGGACACTAAACATCAAAAGTGTGATGACAGACTTAGGGGCACAGGTGGACAGTGGTCTCACTTTCGATAACCACATCGCCACAACAGTCAGGAAATCCTTCTATGTGGCACACCTCATCACTAAGGGCTTTTCATCCAGAAAAAAGGAGGTCATTGTCCCACTGTACTCATCCCTCATTAGACCCATTATAGAGTATAATGCCCCATTTGGTATGTACCTCACAAGACATCTGCAACAGCTGGAAAGGCCACAGAAATACCTCACTGAAAGAATCAGAGGCCTAAAGCAGATGCCATATGCAACCGTCTAAAAAAACTCCAGCTATACTCTGTGGCATATAGTCTACTCAGAGGCAATCTCTGCTTAACATACAAGGCCATGTCGAACCCTGAGCTGTTGGACATGCTCCACTTAAAGAAATCCCAATCACTCAGAGCCACACGCTCCAGGGATCTAAACCTTGTCATCACAATGAACAAAACATGCTGGAGGGATAGGTTCCTGACCCAGAGACTCCCCATACTCTGGAATAGACTGCCCATACATGTCAAGCAGAGCGCCTCATTGGCTCTCTTCAAAAGGAACCTTGATGATTGGATGGGAGATAGGAAATTCACCTCGGGGATCATGTCAGTCGCCTTGCTAGACAGGGGCCCACAGAAGTAAATATTGTGGGAAGAAATATCCAGGGAATTGTTATGGCTAGGCTTGCATAGGCCCTAGGGCCGATAGCCTAGTACCAACCTATGAACCTATATACCAGACAACTGCCATGTTGTCTGATAAAATGGCAATTCTTCCAGATGAAAAGACAGAGTGAAACTCCTGCGACGCTAGGAGCACTGCCCTCAGTTCTAGTAAACTGATATGCAGATTGGCCTCTATGAGCGGCCATGTGCCTTGGATTGTCATTCTCTGAAAATGCCCCCCCACCCTAATCAGGGAAGGGTCCGTGGTCACAGTGGCCTTGGGCTGAGGAGGGGAAAAAGGTCAACTCCAAAGATTTGCATCTGGCTTCATCCACCACAAAAGGTCTTTTTTGCACCATTCTGTTATCCGTATTTGGTAAGATAATGGATGAAGATTCGGATAATATTGAGATAAAGGAAGCCACTGAAGGAGTCTTGTTTAATCTCAATGGTGACTGCCACAGCCATTGAAGCTAGAAGTTGAAGGACCTCTCGAGCCGAGGCCATGTCCTGACAGAATATCACTCTAAGTTGAGCCCATTAGTCTTTGCAAGCTGTGATCCAGAAGAGACACTTGGCAAAATTGGGTATTGAAATCTGCTCCTATGAAGTCTAAGCTCTGAGTAGGGGTGAGGTTGCTTTTCTCCTAATTTATAGAGATTCCCAAGATTTTTGTCAATGTCAGGGTGTAGTTCAGGGCTTTTTCTAGGAGGCACTTGGTGGGGTTGGTGAGCAGCCAATCATCTAAATATAGAAACACTCAGAATCCTTGTAGTGTCAAGTGAGCTGTAACCACTGCCATACATTTTGTGAACACTCTGGGGGCTGAAGAGAGTCCTAAGGGCAGAACTCGGAATTAGTAATGATTGGCTCCTAGGTGAAACTGAAGGAACTTTCTGGAGCACTTCTCTATTTTTATGTGATAATATGCATCCTGAAGGTCCATAGAGCACATCCCATCATCCTTTTCCAAGAATAGAAGAATGGACTGAACCGTGACCATCTGGAATTTTGTTTGGGTAATAAACTTGTTCAAAAAAGTAGAGTTGTGCACACTTACTATAAATGTAGATATTTGAGTGCATTCACTATTGCAGTCATCACACTTGGGTTATCCTGCCAGGGGTGGCCCACAGTCAGCCCGAATACCAGAGGCTTAGTATTTCTGCATTGGTTGCTGTCACTTCAGGACTGACGTCAGGTTGTCAGTGGTATACAAGCAGGCAGCCAACGCCATTACATCAGTTTTTCTTGCCCCAAATGTCAGGAGCCCCAAAACAGGGAGCTAAGTTATGCTGGAAAAACACCACCAGTAAAAAGTAAATACCAATAGCCCTATAAGGAGTGAGGAAGAGGGGGAGAGAGAGATAGTCAAGGAGGCAGGAGGGTGGGAAACCAGGACTGCAACAGTGAATACACTTGAACATCTACATTTATGGTAAGTGTACACAGCTGTACTATGTTCTTCATGTTTCACTGTTGCAGTCATCACACATGGGTTGATTCCCAAAGCTGAAGAAGGGTGGAGGTAATCAAAAAGAGTTAGGGCTGGCTAATATACCCTGCAGGAGTGCGGTTGTAAAGCCCGCCCTGGATTTGGAAAAGATAGGCAGGTGGTAATGTTTGGTGAAGGTATAAACAGAGCTCCAAGTTGCAGCTACCAGAATGTCTGTGGTAGGGACTCCTCTGAGAAAGGCTGTAGAGGTTGAAGTTGCCCTAGTGGAATGTGTTCTGTCTCCCAGAGGGAGTGGTTTCCCATACTGTTTGTAGCAGAAATGGATACAGTGTGCTATCCATTTGGTGATGGTTTGTTTTGATATGGCCTTGCCCTCTGCCCCTGTTGCAAAGCAGACTAGTAACTGGTCAGATTTCCTAAAGGGCATAGTCCCATCAAGGTACAATCTGAGCTGTCTGTGCACATCTAAATAGTGCAGGATCCTTTCCACCTTATTTTGAGGATTGGGCAAAAGGTGGACAAATGGATACATTGGTTGAGAGCCACACTGGACACCACTTTAGGCATGAAAGTAGGGTTAGTCCTGAGGGAGACCCTGTCAGCATGAAAAATGATGAAGGGTTCCAGACACTCTTCTAGCTGAAGTGATGGCCAGAAGCAAGGCTGTTTTCCAAGACAGGAATTTTAACTCTGCTGACGCTACAGGCTCAAAGGGGGAAGCGTGAGCTTTTCCAACACAAAGTTAAGGTCCCAAGCAGGGGTAGGGGCTCTTCTTGGTGGCCTTAAGTTGTTAGCCCCTCTCAAGAACTGCTTGATGAGAGGGTGTGAGAAGAGAGGTGGCTCAGTGCTGTAATGAGCAGAGATGGCAGAAGCATGGATCTTAATGGAAGAGAAGGATAGGCCCTTGTGGAGTAGGTTTGCTAATTAATCCAGGATGAGAATTAAGGAGGGCTGTGCTGGATCCGCTCCTTTAGTCTCGATCCAGGAACAATACCTTTTCCACTTGTCAGCATAGGATTTTCCAGTACTGGGTCATCTGGCTTCACGTATGACATCCAGTACCTGCTTGCTTAGGCTGGCCACTGGAGGAGAAGTCAAGGAATAAGCCAGGCTGCAAGGTTCAGGTTCTGCAATTGTGGATGCAAGAACTGTCCCTCCTGCTGAGTCAGGAGAGTTGTGATCTGGGGGTGGTGCCATGGAGGGAATGATACAAAAAGTGCTGAGAATTGCACCAGGATACTCCAACACATGAATGCAACAAATATAAATGCTGTTCTTGAAGCAAAGGAAATTTATTTAACGAAACACGGTACATGTAAAGCGCTTTTCATCCCACTAAATAGTGGGACGACTTCTGACAAACAAATGTTCTCAACTGCTGTTTAAATAACCCTGTCCTACATTTGATAGGACCACACATAATTGATACAATTAAAATCAAAATAACAGTTGGTGGTTTAAATTAGTAGTTAAAGCAAAAGATGCTGGCATTAAAACTGTGTGCAAAACCATAATGTAACGCAATGTGTTCAACAAATCAAACACATGATTTAAACTGTTCTAACACCCACATATATTAAATAATTATTAATATTTAGTGTGTGAAATGTGTTTACTTATATCAGATAGGCTTGTTTTTCTGGACTAAGGAATGCCATCTGGGATGTTGTGTCCAAGCTTGCTCCCAGGAATACAATTTTTTGACTGGGGACTAGTTTGGATTTCTTTTCGTTAATAGTGTACCCCAGGGAGATTAGAAGGGTCCTTTACAAATGTCAGGTGCTGCAACAGCTTTTCCTGACTGTCTGCCTGAATCAGGCAATCGTACAAGTAGAGGTAAATATTTCTCTGTCTGCAATAGGCAATGGCTGGAACCAGGCATTTTGTGAAAACTCTGGGAGCAGTGGATAAGCCAAAGGGAAGTGCAGAGAACTGATAATGCATAGATCCTGCCCTGAAATGTAGATATTTCCTGCAGGAGTCCCTGATTGGGATGTGCAGACAGGCCTCCTTTAGGTCTAGGGTGGCTAACCAGGCATCTTTGGACAGCATAGGGAGAAGCTGCTGTAGGGTGAGCATTTTGAATTTTGGTACCACCAGGAATGTTTTTAGAATGGACAGATCTAGGATTGGGCACCAGGAAAAGTCTGGAATAAAAACCTTGGCCTATCTGTTCTGTAGGAACAGGCTGAATTGCCCTTATGGAGAGTAGGGACTGAACTTGGTTTTGTGCCTCTGCCCACTGGTTTGGAGGAAGGTCTGGGAACCCTTTTGGGTTTGACAGCATGTGGAAAAAAATGTTGTACCCCTGGGATACTATGTTGAGGATCCATCGATTGTTGGTGATGGAGGTCCAGTTTTTTGCATGGTGGGAAAGTTTTCCTACTAGGGGCTCGAGCAATTGGGCAGAGGTGAGGGGAGGAGTTGAGAAGTCATTGTGAATTCTTTCCATAAGGGGGTGGCTTAGCACTCCCTGTTTCAGAAGTGGAGGTACTCCATTGCTTAGATCTCTGCATACCCTGAGACTGTAGTCTGGGGGGGGGGTCTGCTTCCCCTTGGTCTAGTTTGAGGTGGCCTTGAGGGGGCTGGAAAGGACCAATGTTTTGAGGAGCAATGCCTACTGAATCTTGGAGAATGCACTTGCAAAAAATCTTTGACTGTCTGCATAGACTTAGCTTTTTCTTCCATCTTTTTTAAAACCTCTTCTGCTTTGGTGCCAAACAGATTATCCTTGTTCAGAGGTGCATCCAATAATTTTGATTTGACATGGTCTGGCAAGGTCTGCTCCTTATGCCAGGCATGCCTTCTACGTACAGAACCTGTGACTGCTGCCCTGCAAGATGCTTCTAGGGTGTCAAACCCACATTGCAGGGTATGCTTGCTGACTTGGCTTGCAGAATGCATAAGCTCCTGTAATTCTTTATTTTCTGCACAGTCAGGGAAGGTAGATAATTTTTACTTAAGTTCCATAGTATGTTGCTGGTATATCAGCATGTGGAACTGACAATTTAATGCTCTAATGGCAAGAGTTGCAGAGGTGTATACTTTTTTACCCCATCTGTCTAAAGCTCGGGAATCCCTGTCTGAGGGGGTGGGATTCTTAGCTGTAGTTGCTTGTATTCCTTTAGGTCCTTGGAAGATGACATCTGGGTCAGCAGTAGGATTTTTGAAAAGAAATTTATGAGAGTCAGGGACTCTGTAGTACCTGTCATGTTTCCTAGGAGTAGGGGGTAAAGTATGAGGAGTTAGACTAGATTCCATAAAGACATCATCCAGAACAGGAGGGATAGCTAAGGGTCTGTGCTGTGGTAAATCTAAAAATTCCCTGAGTCTCTTTTTGGACTGAGGATAATCCTGGCATTCCCAATGGAAATGTTCTCTCAAGGTATGTAGGGTTTCACCAAAAGAAAAAACCTCTGGAGGGGAGGCAGAAGGAATGGATTCCTCTGCATCTGAATTCTCATAGGCTGATACGGGCATCGCTTCATAATCAGAAACCTCAGAGTCGTCTGACTCGTGGTCAGATAAAGCTGATGGAGGCAAGTCTCTTTCTTTTAGCAGGGGAAGGATGGCTTCCCCTAATCAGCATGATAAGGTCTTCCATCATTTTAAGCATCTGTGACTGTGGTAAGAAAGCAGGTGTTTGAGTTAGGGTTGTTGGTTTTTTTAGGTGTAGCTCATACTCTTGGCCTTAGAAACTCTGTAGTTTTAGAAAAAACTGAAGACGCGAAAGAAGTAGTCAGTTTATGTCGAATATCGGTAGTGCGAAGAACCTCCTGAGAAGATGGTGCCTGCACAACAGTGCAGGACCCATCCAAGGTAGATACATCCGCAGGTTCTGTAGTCAAAGTAGAGTCCCGCGGCATACCAGACTCTGAATGGGTCCCGGTAGAGGCCTGCAAATCCATCAAAGCTGACATCAGGGGCTGCAAAAGCGCCTCACTGAGTACCGGCAAACTGGTGAATAGCTTAACGGAAGCGTTGGCAGTGTTGGACCTGTGCGGTCTGTCTCTGTCTTTATCCTTATGTTTTTTCAGAAGATCAGTAGTCGGATGGCTTACCGAAGCCATTTTGGAATACGGAGATTGAGATCGAAAGTATTTAGCTACAATAAGGGCCCCAAAAATGAATAGTTCGGGCGTTGATCAAAGCACAAAACCGGCAGTGAGGTATGTCGTGGTCTGGGCCTAAACAGGTGATGCAGTAAGAATGGAAATCTTGGTGTGGTATTTGCTTTCCATAGGCGAGACAATTGTTAACTTTTTCTGACATCGGTTAGAGCAAGAAAAAAGGTTCCCCAATGGGGTAATTAGCTTTAGAAGACTTCAACTTCAATTTCGGAAATGAAAACTCAGGTAGCAGCCGACCGGCACTCGTGCGAACTGCTGCTTCGGGCTCTTCAGCAAGAAAGACTGATGTAATGGCATTGGCTGCCAGTTTTTATACCATTAATGACCTGACATCAGTCCTGAAGCGACAGCAACTGACGCAGAAATACTAAGCCTCTAGTATTTGGGCCGACTGAGGCTACCCCTGGCAGGATAACCCAAGTGTGATGGACTGCAACAGTGGAACACGAAAAACATCACTGAGATCCAAAATTGGCCTCCAGTCCCCTGTCTTTTTTTGGCACTAAAAAGAATCTAGAGTCGAATCCAGATCCTATTTGGTCTGGTGGGACTGTTTGGATGACATTTTTGACCCAGCTTTTTTATCTCTATGGCTGCTGATTCCTTTTGACTGGGTGGAATGTCGGGAATATTTTAATGTGGATTTGGGAAGGAGTTCATTGGGATTTTGTAGCCTCTGGTGATTGTCCCCTGCACCCAAGAATCTGTGGCTATGCAATGCCAGGCTGTTTGGTCCAGGGAAAAATGCCCCCTGACTGTTTCCAGAGGAAAGCAATTGGGCCACTCTTCAGGAGCATTGATAGGGCTGTCCAGAGAAAGAATCTCTGGACCCCTGATTACATGGGCCCCCTCTGCCTCTGTAGGGTCACCTTCCACTAGAGTTACCTCTTCTGCCTCTGAGGGAGAACTCACCACGTGTGTCATGAAAAGGACCCTGAGATTTTTTTGTGCCACATTTTTTCACTCCGCTGGTTCCTTGAATAAGGATGCCAGGGGATGGAGAAATGTACACCTATGGCAGAGAGGGTTTTTCTATCCTTCTCACACCTGGCTAATGTGTCCTTCACTTTAGGGCTGAATAGGGACGATGCTTCCACAGGAGCATTAAGGAAGGGAGACTTAAAGGGGTCCGTGAAATCACAAAGGCGCATCCAGGCATGGCGTCTCATGACTATGCCTGAACCCACAGCTCTAGCTGCCCCTTCGTTTGCATGGGATATTAACTGCATGGATGAGTTAGATACAGATTCCAGGGTCACTAGCTGTGAGGCAACTTTGTTGTGTACCTCGTCAGAAACTTGTCCTGCTAAGGTTCCAGATAGTTCAGAAACTAGATCTCTTTGGAGCTTAGTAAAATGTGCCAGATAGTTCAAGGACCTAATAGCAAAGGTAAATGATGCAAATACTTGCTTCCCTAGTCGGTCCACTGCCCGGGACGCCCTGTTAGATGGGTGGACTGTCTGGCTCTCCTCTGCAAGCTCCTTTTTATAGTGTCCACTGGAAGGCCCTTAGACCAGTGTGGGTTCTCTTTCGGGGGTGATAAAATTTTATCTGGTCTCTTCAGGATAGGTTTGACAGTGTCAGCATTCTTCCAAGCCCTCTGCACCATGAGTTGTATCAGCTCGTCTGCAGGTGGCGTGACCCAAAAGGTAGAGGGTTGAGCACAAAAAGCCTGCAGAAAGACGAATTCCTTGGAGGAAGGTTTGGAGGGCTTCCAGTTACACCTCTGTTTTAAGATTTCAAGGATGTCTCCAAAGGAGACATCTTTAGGGGGTAACTGTGGGGACCCTTCCCCTTCATCGTAGTCCATATCCTCAGTGAGAGACTCCTCGGGGGAGTCAACATGCTTTCTCTTGCATGATTTCTTCCTAGGTCCTTCTTCGGGGGGGGGGGTTTCTGTAGAGGACTCAGAAGAAGGGGCACCCTGCAATAGAGTCTCCTGAGGCTCTTGTGCTCAATGTCCCATAATGGTGGCTTGTGTCAGTTGTGGCTGAGAGGGAAGAGTCAATGGGTAGTCCAACATCGACGGTTTGCAGTGGCAAGTGCCCTCTCCATCGCCTGGAATGCAGGCCCACCTGAAAAGGGATGGGAGCCCGGAACTGAGAACGACAACCTAGGAACCGGGGTCATGACCCGCTCCAGTGAACCAATCCCCAGGGATGGAGTCTCAAGAGATGCTGGTGCCGCAAGAGTTCATAGAACTGAGAATGGCGCCATTGAAAAAAATTGGAGCCACTCCTAGAACCAGAGAAGTCGCAGTCCAACCGCAATCTTCAGAAAGCCTCTGTTCCGACTGAACCAAAGGCCAAAGGGATGACTCGAAAACCATGGTGAGGTCCACCAGTGGAACCGTAGTCATGGGTACCAGAATAGATGTTGGTTCCAGAGTCTTTGATGCCGGCTCCAAGGTTGAAGCTGGAGTCCTTGGAGAAGCACCCCTAACTCCTAAAGGGAGGGAGGTTTCGGATGGTGTAGTAATCCCTCTAGCCGTAAGCAGCTGATCAACAAGACGCACCACGTCAAGTTCCGAAAGACTCCTGGTTGATCTAGTGGATATTCCCAAGGGGGAGTCAGGCTGCTCTAGGAAGGGGCTAAACTGCTGCCTCAGAAAAGGATCCACCTTTGGAGAATATCGGGTCTGAGGCTCCAACGGCACCAAAGTCTCTGTGGAGGCTTGAGTAAAAGGAGTCAGTTTTTCTGGGCTAGAAAAGGCTGTAAACAGTGCCATGGTCGGTGCTGAAGTTAAATCACTGGATGGCACCAAGGGGGTCAAAATTTGGAGTTGCATTGTTAGTGGCGTACCACTCGGTGCAGAAATGGTAATCAGTGCCAAAGGCAAAATCTTAGTAGGCAGTACCACAGAAGGTGCAGTATTCACTTTTAAGTGTTTAGACCTATGTTCCTCTGATTTTTCACTGGGTGAAGATGGAATTGAGTGCAATCTCTTTTTATGGGATTTGCTTGGAGGGGGTAAACCCTCTGGTGCAGAGATAGCCTTTGAAAATGGTGTTTTAAAGAAGGCCTTTCAAAGTATATTTCATATTTCATTAAGAGTTCTAGAACTGAACCTTTGTCAAATATCACAGGGAGGCTGGATAGACACATTCAGACAATACACACAAGATGTGTGAGAATCAGAATTCGGCATCTTACAGCTGCACTGGTCGCACTGTTTGAAATCAGGCACTCCCTTTTTTTCTGACATGGTTACAGAGATGTAGGATAAAGATTTTCTTTTTAAAGGACTAAGAAAGGAAGGAGAGGGAATACCAACATTTCTATTAGAGAAAAGTATGACAAGGGTAAGGGAGAGGGGATACCAACAATGGTATGTGAAGAAATACCTCAAAAAGGTAACAAAAGAGCAGTAAAGGAAATAAAAGAGGGGTAAACTAGCGACTAAATAGAACGGTGTAAAGGATTCTCAGATATAGTCAGAAAAATTTCTTTACGTAGGCATAGTTGACAGCTGTCTTGACATGGCTTTTCGGCAACACGGCAAATGAGATCTGAGGTAACTGGGAGAAGGGCACTATGGGTAAAGCTTATCTCGAGAGTTTTTGGCTAGTGCGAGCTTGGTATAAGGGCGACTCGGTTCCGAGGACGGAACCGACACCCATCAGTAAGGAATAAATGAAGATTAACAACATCAGATTATCAATTTTTGCAGCACCACACCTGTGAGCTATCTGTAAGTAAACATTGTTGTGCAACACCATCTCAGGGGAATCTGTTCTTTATCTGCTCAGGTAGTCTGCCACCATGTTTAATTAGAGAAACTGGAAGACTGATTTAGAAACATGCCTGAATGCAAAGTGATTTATCAAGTTGCCACTGTCAGGCTGTATAAAAGAAGTGCACCCTTGCTTAGGTACCACATGGTTAATGTATTGTTCATTATCACTCATATTTATTTATTTATTTATTTTAACAATACAAGCCTGAATGCTTTAGGTGCTTGGATAACAGTAAGCATGTTTTACACATATATGCTTTTTTCTACTGGAGTAGTCACTGCCCTGAAACTTGAGGCCCTTTGAATGGGCTTTCCAAGCCAAGTCTGAGGCACCTGTAGTCAGGGTTTGGCTGGCAAGGTCTTGTTTGCAAGGTATTCCTTGGTTTTGTCTGACTTGCCTGGATCACCACTCCAACTCCTGCCTGAAGCAGGGTTAAGATGAGAATCATCCCTTCCAGGAAAGTACAGTTCTGTAAGATCTTACCACAACAGTAGATGTCCTACTTCTCACTGTTGTAGTATTCTTTATTCTTGAAATATCCTGCAGAGAACAGCCTAACATATGGCCAGTATACCAAAGCCTTCACACCTTCCATGTGTCATACATTAGACGCATGTCCTATGTGCACGGTGTAAGATACATGTGACTTACAAAATGTCTAATCCTCAAAAATGAAGTGCCCCAGTAGAACCAGAGCAACCTCACAGAAAGCAATAAAATGCCCATCCAGGAAGGCAAACAGGAAGAGAGAAGGATGGAACAGTGAACCCTCAGCCAGAATTAGAGCAACATAAAATAATAGGGGCAGTAAGGAGGGACAGAATACTACAACACACAGAGGTAGGACATCTACTGCTACAGAGAAGATGTTACACAACTGTACTATGCCCTTTCCTATTACTGCTGCAGTATTCTTTACTCTTGGAAGAGTACAAAAGCTACTGGAAATATGTCAGGAGAAAGGCAGAGAAGAGCCCTCCACAAATCCATGAAGGATAGCTCTGGCAAATCCTGTCCTGGCCCTAGAAATGACATCCAAATTTTAATGTTTGGGCAGAACATAAAGTAGCTTCTAAGATGGATTTAGTATCCAGATCCTTCCTAAGAAATGTAGCAGGAGTTGGTTTGCTTAGACAATGCCAAACTGAAATTCCTGGCAGGAAAGGAAGCAAAATGTTGTTCAGATTTACTGATGTGTTTTGCCTTATACATGTAATATCTGAGCTGTCTATATAAGTCCAAGATGTATAGTACCCTATCACTAGAAGTCTGTGGAGAATGAAAAAAGGAGGGAAGATGAATGGACTGATTCGAGGAAAATCATTAACCACCTTGGGCATAAAAGAAGGACTGGTACTAAGAGACACCCTTTCCTTGTGAAAAAAACAAAGGAGGAAGTGCCATGACAGCTTGGAATTCAGACACCCTTTTGGCTGAACTAACAGCCACCAACAATGCAGTCTCCCAAAAACAATGCTACAGGGAAGAAGAAATGGCAGGTTCACAAGGGGACTGAGTCAATTTTTCAAGACCAAAATTGAGGTCCCAAAAAGAAGGAATAGGCTTTCTTGGAGGCCTGATATGAAGGATGTTTTATTCAAATCTAGAAGCCAAGTGTGGACTCAGACGCAGACAAGCAGCAATGGCTGACAAATTAACTTTAACAAAGGAATATGCCTAACCAGCATTTAGCAACTCGCACAAATAAGAAAACACAGTAGGGACTTCCACAGAAAAAAGGGTCCAAGTCACATATGAGACAAAAAATAGAAAATCTCTACCATTTAGCCACACAGGATTTTCTAGTAATGGGCTTTCTGGCCTCCTGCAAAACCTGAAACATGTCCTCAGAAAAATGGTACCTGAGAGGAAGCAAAACCCTATAACCCGAACTGTCAGTTAAAGTGTGGACAACTGAGGGTGAAAGACAGATCTCTTGTTTTGCGTGAGAAGATTTATACTATGAGATAACTTGTGATGACTGCAATGGCCAGGTGAAACAGGAGGAGGAACCCGTGCTATCTGGGCCAAGAGAGAGTCACCAGCAAGATTTTGGGTGTGTCCTACATGATCTTGTGCAGGACCCTGGGAAGTACAGGAAGAGGTGACAGACATACAGAAATATCCCCCCTCCAAAAAAAAGGCATGGCGTCCATTCTCCAAGGCAGATGACACTCTAGAACAGAACTGGGGAAGATGTCTGTTCAGAGGGGAGACAAAAAGATCTACCTGAGGAACACCCCACCAATGTACAATATCCAAAATCACCTTTCTGTGAAGTATTCATTTGTGAGGATGTACCCTGGATCTGCTCCAGAAGTCTGCCACTAGATTGTTCTCTGAAGGGATGTAAACCATCTGAAGAACCAAGTGATGGCAGAAAGCAAAATCCCAAGCCTGAAAAGCCACTATGCAAAGAAGATACAATTTTGTGCTCCCTTGCTTGTTGCTGTTCCACATGACTGCAGCATTGGCTGTAAATATTTTTTAAGGACCTGGAACCCAAAGGGAGTGAAAGGCCAGGACAGCTAGGAGTATAGCCCTCATCTCTTTGACATTGATACGTTCTGTCATTTGTTGATAGGCCCAAAGCCCCTGGTCTTTAACTTTGTTGTAAGAAGCTCTCCAACAGTAATCGGAAGCACCTGTGTACAGCTTCTGGGTAGGCAGAGGAACCTGAAAATGCACACCTAGATTTAAGGAAATCTGATGAATCCCACCAGGTAAGAGAGGGTTCAGATACTCCAGAGGGTGGCAGTGCTGAACCCAAACAGCCTTGAGATACCATTGAAACTTCCTCATGTGGAGTCTATCAAATGGAGCTATGGGAAAGGTGGATGGTATGTACACCACCACTTGGAGAAATTCCTTTGCAGGAAGGACTGCAAGAGGAAGAGACTGAAAATATGCAAAGAAATTATCTTGAGAGAGGTGGAAGACAAGCCAGCATTGGAATGGTCTGAATTCTGCAACCCCAAAACATTTGTGCTGAGAGGGAAAGCATAGTGAAATGTAGATGTTGAAGCAGGAGCTGTTGATAGGTGGGGCTAAAATTAGAAGGTGGTTTAAATACTAGAATATTTGAATTCATTGAAGTCTACAGGAAGCTACCCCAGGGGCTGGGTGTTTTGTAAATACCTTTGGAACCGTAGAAGGACCAAAAAGCAAAGCAGAGAACTGATAATGACAGGAAGAAATAGAGAAACATAAAAACTTCCTGAGGACATGGTTAATAGAGATATGGAGGCAAGTGTCCTTCAAATCCACAGATACCAGAAAAACTTGAGGAAGCAAATGATGGAAAAGTGTCTGAAGAGAGAACATCCTTAATGAAGGAACCTTGAGAAAGATGTTGAGAAACAATAGGTCTAGAATGGGCCTCCACACCCCTGCCTTCCTGAGAACCTGAAACATTCTGGAATAAAAACATGTTCTCTGATGAAACAATGGAACAGGATGAATGGTTCCTTGTTCCATCAGACTCCACAGAGCCAAAGGAAAATGAGGAAGCTGGCAAAAAAGAAGGCTGAGAAAAAACAAAATGGAGGAAGGGAATTACAAACCATAAAAAAAGAAGTTATGTACTCACTATAATGTTCCATCTGTGCTGCCCATTTTCATTCTTCCTTAACCTGTGGATTCAGGTCTGATCCTTCAGAACAGACTCAGAAGCTACAACAGCTCGTGGGAATCAAAAACTCTCTAGCTCATCCCTTACCCATAATGCACCTGTCTCAATTACCTCAGATTGAGTTTGCTGATAGAAACAGACAAAGGCTTTCAGGGAGACTATATCTGGAACTGCAAAATTATACCAAAAAAGGTAATAATCCATCAACCTCCTGTTCATCCAAAAATTAAGGGTAAGGGGCTGGAGGGTGGGGAGTTGAGGAAAAATGAAAATGAACAACACAAATGGAATGATATGGTGAGTACACACCTTCTTCCTCTTACGTTGTCAATTTTCATTCTATCTAAAAAAAGAAAAAATACAACCAGCATGAGGGCACTCGATAAAAATATAACTTTATTGAATATCACCAGTTACAAGAGCGCTGCTCAATAAAGTTGTAAGTGCACTATTCAATAAAGTTATATGATATTTTTATTTAGTGCCATGGTGCTGGTTGTATTTTTTCTTTTTTACATAGTTTAGTTCTCTTTAATAAAACTGCCTTTATCTGCATGGTGGAACTTGTCTATTTATAGTTGCAATTTTCATTCTAGCCTCAACCTGTGGGAGAGAGACCTCAGTTACCTTGTATTCCGGGTGGACTCAAGGAAAGATGTTCTTAAGCAACACTGGGCTGAATGACGCTCTTGCCCTGGAGACCAGATCCAATTTGTAATGAGCAATAAATGTATGGGGAGCAGCCCAAGTTGCCGCTGCACAGATATCATCCATGGAAGCACTAGACTGTCATACTGCTGACGTTGCTACAGCCCTGGTTGAATGGGCACACAATGGTTTTGACAAGAAAATGCACAACTTGATATAGATGAATGAGATACAATCAGTGAGCCATCTGGTTAATGTCACTTTGTTCACAGGTTTTCCCAATCTGGTATGTGAGTAAGAAACAAATAATTGGTCCAATTTCCTGAAATCTTTTGTTCTGTGAAGATAAACTCTTAATTGTCTGTGTATATCTAGCAAATGTAAACAATATTCACCTTTGTTAGGGAAGTTGGGGAAGAACACTGGCAGGTTAATACACTGGTTGATATTGGTTTCTGAAACCACCTTAGGTAGAAAAGGGGCTGATTCTGAGTGAGAGACTATCTTTCTGAAAAATTAGGTATGGTCCTTCTAGCAGAAGTTACTGCCACTAACAGAATAGTTTTCCAAGAAAGGAACTTAACACAATCATTAGCTGGTTCAAAGGGGTATTGAGGGAGTGCTTGCAACGCCAAATTCATGTTCCAAGGTAGAGTAGGATCTTTGTAGGGAGGTTTTAAAAGAAGAGTGTCCCTCAAAAAGGCTTTACAAAGTGTGTGAGAAGCAACTGAGGAGCCTTGAAAACCAAAATGAAAGTTGGATATAACTGCTAACTGGACTTTGACTGTGGAAGCCAAACCTCCTCCTTCATTGAAAACTGAAGATAAAACTGAAGAATATCATGAAGTGGATCCAAAAAAGGTTCAGTGTTATTCTGGAACATTCAATGTGCAAATATCTTCAATTTACTGGTGTAAAGTTTTTGTGTAGATGTTTTATGAGAAGATAACAGTATGTGTCGGACAGGGGAAGAGAGCTCAGGTTGTCTGGCTACTAATGGAATTGGAGAAACCAAGCTGTCAGCTTGAGATTTGGAATGTCCAGATGAACCATGCCTGTCGGGTGGGACAAGAGATTTGGACTTGGACCCAGGACCCAGAATCCAAGGCATGTCAAATTTGGTAAGGCCAAAGGAAGGGGAATGAAGTACATTGGGGCTAATAAGGTGCAATGAGGATAACTGTGCTCCTCAACCTGATTGCTCTCTGGAGGAACCTGGGAATTAATTAATTAGAGGAAAGACATAAAGGAAACTGGGGTGTCAATTCTGAAGCAGAGCATCCCTCAGTAACTTCCCCCTGTGGAGGGAATGAGGGCAAAATAGTTGCTGCACTTGTTGTTTAGGGAAGAGGCAAACATGTCACAGCATGGCTGACCCCGTCTTCAGAATATTGTTTCCGACACTTTCTGATTGAGTGAACACTCGTGAGGTAAAAGTCTGCACCTGCCCAATTTGTCTGCTATAACACTGGACTTCCCTAGAATGAACGTTATGAGAAAATGGTTGGATGAGATCGTCCACTGCCACACCTCAACACAATGGATAGGATCTGGTTCCTCCTTGTTTGTTGATGTACCAAATTACTGATATGTTGTCTATTTGAAATGCAACAGCTCCAGAGGGGAGAGCATTCTGGAAGGCCTGCAACACTAAAAGCACAGCTCTAATCTCTAGGACGCTGATGTGCACATTAGCCTTTACTGGGGACCAAGTGCCTTGGACAATCCTCCCCAGACAATGCCCCCCCCCCCGCTTTAACTGGGAAGCATCAGTGGTCACTGTGGCCTAGGGCTGAGGGGGAATGAATGGATGGCCCTGTAAAATATGATTTGAATGAACCCACCATGTGAGATCTCTTCTGTATACACTTGTGATCGCAACTGGTGTTAACACTGATTGATAAAGCACAGACCACTGTGTTGCATGTAGCCATTGTAAAATTCACATATGAAATCTGGCCAAGGGGACGAGCATCACAGACGTTGCCGTGGACCCAGGTACCTGAAGAACTAATCTTGCTGGTACTTGTTTGCTGTTATTTTCTTGACTTGAAATTGGATTGTCTCCAGTCCTTATGGGGGAAGGGAGGTTATTGTGGTCTTTGTGTTTAAAGAAGCTCCTATGAAATGTAGTGTTTGTGTTGGCTCAAGGTGAGATTTATTTTGCAATTTATGGTTATGCCCAGGTAAGAACTTGTCTGGAGAACTTCTTCTCTTGCCTCTAACAGCCAGTGCCTGGTCGTAGTGGTGATGCATCAGTCATCCAAATATGGAAACACCCAAAATCCTTGCAGTCTCAAGTGACTTGCTACTACTGCCATGCCCTTTGTGAACACCCTGGGTGCTGGGGTGAGGCCAAAGGGCAGTATTCTGAATTGGTAGTGATTGGCTCCCAGCCGGACACACAAGAACCTTCTGGATCACCTGTGCATTTTTATACATGCATCCTGAAGGTATATTGAGCACATCCAGTCATCCTGTTCCAAAAAGGGAAGAATGGACTGAACCGTGACCATCCAGATTTTGGTTCGCTGAACTGATTTGTTAAATTGCTGGGATCCAAAATCGGTCTCCAGTCCCCTATCTTTTCTGGCACTAAAAGAACCTTGAGTAAATTCAAGATTCTCTCTGGCTTGGTGGGACCTCTTGGATGACTCTTACTTCTAGCAGCTTTTGTATTTGTGCTGCTGCTTCTTCCCTCTGACTGGGTGGAACATCTGGGATATTTTTGCAAGTCGACGGAGGAAGGGAAAATGGTTATCCTCTGCACCCATGTATTGGAAGTTATCTGTAGCCAGACTCTCTGATGCAGGGAACAGTGACCCCCAACTGTCTCCAGAGGAAGACAATTGGGCCTCCTTTCAGGAGTGCTGAAAGGGGTTACCAAAGGAGCAATCTCTGTACCCTTGATTTTGCAGGCCACTTCTGCCATGAGTGAAGTGTCTTCCATTAGAGTTCCCCCCTACTTCCCCTGGGGAACTACCACATGTGTCCTGAGAAGATCTTGGGAATTTCTGAACCACAGTTTCTCACTGCTGGGTTGATTCCTTGAAAAGGATCTTTGAGGAGTGGAAAAATGTACGTCCACACCAGAAAAGGGTTTTCCCATCTTTCTCACACCTTGTTAATATGCCTTTAACTTTAGGGCCAAAGGAGGTAGTGCCATCAAAAGGAACATCGATGAACAAAGACTTAAAGGGCTCTACAAAATCCCCGAAACACATCCAAATGTTTCCCCTTATGGCAATGTCTGAACCTGCTGCTGTGTTCATTTCTTCAGCTACATGCAAAATGAGCCTCATGGAAGAGTTAGAAATTAAATTTAGGGTGGCCAACTGAGAGGTAACAGACTCCCAAACCTCTAAAGAAATGACTCCTGAGAGGTTATCTGAACATTGTTTAATCAAATCTCTCCGTAGTCTGGTGAAATGTGCCAGGTAGTTCAAGGACCATAAGGCAAAGGTCATTGACACAAACTCGCTTCACAAATCTATCCGTTGTCTGAGGCTCCTTGTTGGGAGGATGGATAGAGGAACTTTCCCCTGCTAGTTCCTTTTTTTGGCCTCTGCCATGACCATGGCACCCACAGGCAAAACTTTTGCCCAGAATGGCTTATCCTCGAGGGCAGTGATAATTTTGTCCAATCTCCGGGGGATCGGCTCAATGGAATCAGGGGCCTTCCCTGCCTGGGCTGCCAAGAGATCAACTCAATGAGCTCATTGGTGGGCAGAGTTACCCATGAAGTAGATGGGCAGGTACCAAAGGCCTGCAGGTAAACAAATTCCTTAGACTAAGGATTGATGGGGCATCCGATCACCTCTCTGCTTAAGGATTTCTAGGATGTCTCCAAATGAGACATCATCAGGAAGTGACCTTGGGGACCCTTCACCCTCATCGAAATTTGTGTCTTCTGTGACAGATTCTTCCATTGAATCCAGGTGTTTCCTCTAGCACTTCTTCCTACGGACCTCCTCAGTGGGGTGGGGTCTGGGGAGGTATCGGAAGAAGAGGGGGAACCTTGCTGGGAAACCTGAGATTTTGGTATTTGCTGTCCCAGTGGAGGCAATGGTTGGGGTTCTGAATGAAAATGTGAGGGCTCTCTGTTCCAAGAGGGAAGGAATCAACAGACTGATTGTTGCAGACATGGCTGTCTCTCCATAGCTTCGAAAGTAGATTGATCCAGAGAAGGAAAGGACCCCAAATCTGAGAGGGCAGACCTCTGAACCGTAGTCCCTCCCTGCCCCAGTAAATCCTTCCCGAGGCAGAAGCCGGAGCTGAGTCGATCCATGCCAAATCCCCAAGATACAGAGAAGGCTCAAAAAAAATAGGAGTTGACTTCAGCCCCTCAGAACTGACAGGACAGATACGGCTCTGAGAGGCCTCTGGCTCCAACTGAAGCGAAGAACTCAGAGCAACCACTGGTTCTGAAGATAAGGATATCTTAGGATCCAATACAGTTGGTACTGGACAGCTTGGAACCATTGTTTCTGAAGTTTTAAGAGAAGTTAGAGGAGGAAGTAAAAGAGGGGTAGTTGAAGAGTGAAATTCCTGACCTGTGGGGGTAGAAAATGAAGTGGTCCCTGTCACCCCTTGTGCCCAGAGAATTTTCCTCACCAATCTCTCCACATCAACTTCAATAAGACTTCTGGAAAAATGGGTGGATATGACAGATGGAAACCTGGGTCTTTCCAAGAAAGGAGAAGGAAGTCTGTCTGGAAATAGATCTACTGATGGCAAATATCAAGTCCTAGGAATGGAAAAGGTAGTGAAAGAAAAATCCTTTATTTGAGGCAACAGTTCCACAGAAATCAGTACCAAAACATTTTTTTCATGACCTTTTGGAACCAAAAACCTACTTGTAACAGACACTGGTTCCATCGGAGACAAAGGTCTAGACAATTCAGTTCTCAGATCTGAAAGAGAAGATGGAAGTGAAATTCTTGCCATCTTCAAACTCAGGACTGAGAAGTCAGAGTCGAAGAACTTCTCTTCTTTGCCTTCTCTGTTATTTTAGAGGAGGAAGAAGAGGGAGGGCTAAAAATGTCCAATTTATCTTTAGATTTTTCTTTTGGTAAAGGAGAATCATTCCAGATATGGCCTCCCAAAAGAGGAGGGAAGCAGTCCTTTAATAATCAATTTATTTTTTCTTTCTACAAGAACTCGATGGCTAAAACATTGGTAAATGGAGCAGTCCTCCTGAAGATGGAGGGGCCCTAAACAATACATGCATACAGAATTACAGAGAAAGGAATTTTGTGATCACATTTCTCCCAGCATTTAAAGCCCACTGGGCCTTTTTCCTTATCTGCCATTATGAATAGGAAGCAACACATACACACACATGCTCTCAATAAACAAAGTTAGGAGAAGCAGGAAAAATGATGATAGACAAGTGAAAGAAATATTCTTTCATTTCTTAAAGAAGGAAAGAAAAACATCAACAATCATATTTCAGAACTACACAAAAGTGTAGAGGAAACAGTAAGACAGAAATAATAGCTGTGGTGTAAAATCTTACCATAACCATAGATGTTCTTCTCTTCCATGTTGCAGTATTCCAAACTCTTGGGTTATCCTCTGCTTGCTACCCAAACTTCTGGCCAGTATGCAAAAGCTTGCAGTCACTGCTAGGTACATGGGACATCTGGCGTTGGCCTAGGGAGCATGGGCCATAAAAATGACATCTGCATGTACCTATCCTCAGAACTGAATGCCCCAGTCCTAGGATAGCTTTAAGTCCTGTGCCATCCAAGAAGGAACAGTTTAGATGGAAAGAAGGGGGCAAGGAGGGAGAGAATGAATACTGCAACACGGAAGAGAAGGACATCTGTTTATGGTAAGCTTTTACATAACTATTCTATGTCCTCCTATTCTCATGTTGCAGTATTCCAAACTCTTGGGTGAGTGTCAAAGCTCACAGGAAAGAAGGGGATGGTGGTATGGAACTGCTTGCCTCAAAGCCATGAAGGATTGCCTAGCAAACACCACTCTGGATCTGGAAATGTGATCCAACCTGTAGTGTTCAGTGAAGGTATGGGCAGATGTCCATGTAGCTGCCTCCAAAATGGATGCAGTGTCCAGTCCTTTAAAGAAGGCTCCTGATGAAGCCATGGGTCTAGTGGAGTGGGCCTTAATTTTTGTAGTGAGTTGTTTCCCATGGAATGTGTAGCAAAAGGAAATAGCTTTGGAAATCCAAGTAGAAATGGTCTGTTTTGTCACCGCCTTTCCCAGAGATCTGGGGTGAAAGGAGACAAACAGTTGCCCTGATTTCATAATAACCTTGGTCTTGTCAAAGTAAAATCACAGTTGTCTGTGAACATCAACAGAATGTAAGACTCTCTCACTATCATTTTGCGGGTAAGGGAAAAGGTGGGCGGGTGGATACCCTGATTTAAGGATGGCTTGTTGACCATCTTGGGCATAAAGGAGGGGTTGGCCCTTAGGGTCACTCTATCCTTGTGGAAGATGAGGAAGGGGGGAATTGCCATGAGGGCCTGGAACTCTGACACCCTTCTGGCTGTCAGGACCATGAGGAGTACTGTTTTTCAGGTACAATGTTTCAGAGATGCCTTAGATGCTGGTTTCAAAAGAGGGACAAGTGAGTTTCTCTAAAATGTAATTCAGATCCCATGGAGGTGGAACCGGCTTCCTGGGGGGCCTGAGGTATAGTACTCCCATAAGGAATAACTTTGGAGGGAGATGGGAAGCTAGAGGGGGATCAAGAGGCAGACAGGCCAAAATAGCAGCAAAGTGTGTGTTTTAACCGAGGAATATGCCAATCCTGCTTGCAAGAGTTCACACAGATAGGACAGCATTAAGGGGACCTCACTTTGAAATGGGTCTAGCTGTCTTTGCAGACACCACATAGATAATCTCTTCCATCTCCTACTGTTAGGTCTCCTGCAAGATTGTTAACACATACTCAGTGTAAAGGTTTCTAGAAGGGATCAGAATGTCATCACCCACATGGCTAGATTCAGAGATTCCAGATAGAGATGGATTAGGGATCCCTTGTTCTGTGTAAGAAGGTCCACTCAGTGAGGTAACTTGTGATGATTGTCCCTGGCTAAATGCAGAAGGAGGAGGAACCAAAGCTGTCTTGGCCAAAAGGGAGTCACCAGCAAGATTTTTGGTTTGTCCTACTGGATCTTCAGCAGGACTTTCTGAAGTAATGGGAAGGGAGGAATTCATACAGAGACATCCCCTTCCATGAGACTAAAAAGGCATCTGATGCTCTCACTAAAGGACTGGGTAGCCTGGTGTAAAACAGTGGTAGTTGTCTGTTCAGAGGTGAGGCAAACAGGTCTATTTGTGGTGCACCCCACCTGTGGACAATATCCAGAAACCCATCCCTGTGAAGCATCCATTTGTGGGAATGTGACTTGGACCTGCTCATGGTGTCTGCCTGAATATTATGAGCTGAAGGGAAATAAACAGCCTGCAGGGAGACTCCATGTTGGGTTGCCAGGTCCCAGGCTTGGAGAGCAAGTCTGCAAAGCAAATAAGATTTGGTTCCTCCCTGTTTGTTCACATACCATAGAACTGTAGCATTGTCTATGAACAACATCAGGGAACCTTGGTTTAGGGCAAGAAGGAAGGTGGTCAGGGCAAATAGGACAGCTCTTATTTCCCTTGATGTTGATGTGTTCCCACCTGAAGGTGTAGGACCAGGTACCCTGTACTTTCAGACTGCCTAAAGTAGCCCCCCCAACTCAGATCTGAGGCATCTGTGTATATTTCCTGGGCTGGGGCAAGGGGTTGTAATGGAAGTCCTGGGTTGAGTGTAACTTGCTTCAACCACCACAGAATCTCCATCCTTACGCAAGAGGGGAAGGGGGTGCCAAAGTTCAAGGGGTGTGAGTGTTGGGTCCATGTGGACTTCAGGTATCATTGCAGTTTTCTATTGTGGAGTCTTGCCAGAGGCAGCATGGGTATAGTGGAGGCCATATGACCCAGTAGTCTGAGATATTGTCTGTCTGTCAAAGCAGTGGCTCTTAGAACAGAGGCCAGATATTGCCTCAGGGTTTCCACTTTTTTGGGTGGAAGGAATGCCCTCATGGCATATGTCCTTATCCTGCAGCCTAGGAAAACATGGTCCTGGGAAGGACTCAGGTTGGACTTGGGGAAGTTCACGTACCTGCAGGACTGAGATGACTTGGTGGAGTTGGTTCTGCAGGGATCTAGAGCATTCTGCCTGAATCAGGAGGTCATCCAGGCATGGAAAATTTTGAATCCCTTGAACCCTGCCATAAGCAACCACTGGAGCCAGATACTTGGTGAAGACCACTGGATCAGTAGACAGCCCAAAGGGCAAGGCCAAGAAATGAAAATGTAAGGAACCAACAGCAAAGCACAAATATTTCCTGTAGTTGGACCTTATAGGGATGTGAAGGTAGGCATCCTTTATGTCCAAGGTCATCCCTGACATATCAGTAAAGGAAAAAGGGTCTGAAGAGTAAACATACAAAAAGTGGGTACCTGTAAGAAAAGAGTGAGTTGAAAGAGATCCAGGATAGGTCTCCAAGGTCCATCCTTCCTGAGACCTAGGAAGAGTCTTGAATAGAATCCCTTTCCTTTTTCTGCCAGAGGAATCGGTTGTATGGTTCCTTGTGAAAGGAGGCTGTCTATGGCTGGCTGGAAAAGGGGGAGAGTTGATCTTTGGGTGACTGGGAAATCCCTCTGGGAGAGTGGGAAATGATCTTGGTCATAAAGTAACCCTTTTCTATGACAGAAAGGTCCCACCTGTCTGAGGTAATGCTTTGCCAAAATTGAAGACAGTGAGAGAGCCTGAGAGACAGAGGAATGGAGTCTGGAGGGGGGGGGGGCAGCAGTGAGGGCAGGTAGTCACAGACTACCTGCCTTGTCCTGAAAGGAAGGTTTCTGTGCAGGAGTTTGAGCAGTCTTAGAAAGGGTCTGCTGTTTCCTAGTGACTTTTCATACCCTAGCATGGGAACCTGAAGCAGAATGTTTCCTAATGAACTGGGTCTTTGAGAGAGAGTTCCTGTGAAATTTGGATACAGGGGAGATGAATAGGTGTTTTAAATCCTGCAGTTCCTTCCCTTTTTGCTGAAGGGCCTTAAACAGCACAGCCTCTTTAGACCCAAAAAGGGCAGAATTATCCAGGGATGCATCCAGTAATTTGGCCCTAATGTCATCGGGTAAGGGTTGTAGCCTTAATCATGAGTATCTTCTAAGGACTGAAGCTGTGGTTGCAAATATGGCAGAGGCTTCTGCAGCATCATAGCTGCATCTTATTGAATGTCTAGTATGGGAAGACAGGGAAATGAGACTGGAAATTTGAATCTTGGAAGTTGAGTCATTAAGGTCAGCTAAAAGCTTGGTGGACATATGCGTCTGGCAATTTACTGCCCTAAAGGCCAGGGTAGCAGAAGTATATACCTTCTTATCAAGGTGCTCCACGGCCTTACTATCCTTGTCTGTGGGAAGGACAGAGGTAAAGGGAAGTAGTTTGGATGGCTTGTCTGCTGAAACTGACACAGTGGCAGAGTCAGCAACAGGGCACTGTATGAAAAATCTCGCTCCTTCGGGGACCTTGTAAAACCTGTCAGGCCTTCTAGGGGCACGGAGTTGTGAATCAGGATTAAGGGAGGCAGCATTAAAAGCATTCAAGAAAGCTGGTAACACTGAAGGAATTCCAGAAGGAGCAGGGCTTTCCATCTGCAGAAGCTCATAATATCTTTTTTGGACCTTTGATATTTCAGAAGAATCCCACTGAAATGTTCTCTCATTTTAGAAATTGTCTCCTCAAAGGTGAGGTCCTCTCCTGGGAGTCAGCCTCAGCAGATTCGTCCTGTGGGGAACCATACCCAAGAGGAGATGGCATCTGAAAAACACAGGAGAGAGAATCCTCAGAAGAGGAGTCTGAGGAGTCCTCACCTTCAGGTTGGATAATTTCCTCAGCCTGAGGCCTGGGACTGATAGGAGGAGGACCAGCCTGTGGGGAAACAGGCATGTCAGGCTTTAGGGCTATAAAGGCATTAAACAGGCTTTGTGAAAAATCCTGCCAATCAGGTTGGCTTTCAGCAGGAGGGGAAAGATGTTTTATTTTGTGTTTCTTTTTAAGTGAAGGCTTAGAAAGCATAGACCCTAAGGAAGGCCTAATATCTGAATAAGGCCTACATTCTGTTTGCTGGGAAGCAGTGGAATGGCCTGTCTGTGCAGCCATAAGAAGCTGAGGTTATTCCTCGCTGTCGGCAGGCGACATCTGTAAACCCTCCCCAGACATGCCTTCTCCCCTAAGTTCTGTGGCCAACATAGGGGTACCCCGCTATATCTGATTCGGCAGACTCAGAATGTTCCTCCAGGTGAACATTGGCCACAGGAGGGATGTCAGGTGGAGGAGGGGCAGAAGCAAGTTCACGCCTGGAAACCTTGGCCTTCTTTTTGAGTGGTTCTATGGACTGACTGAACTACCCTTCCATCCCTAATGCTGTGTGTGTAAGACACTGATTCTCTAAGTAAATGTTCAACGCATGCAGATGACTGTGGAGTGTTAGGGAAAAAGGCCTGAAAGATCGCACAAGTAAGATAGCTGTGAGTAGACCCTAGACAGAAAAGGCAGAGTTCATGGGCGTCCTTATGGGGGATCTAATGGCTGCAACTGCACTTTCCCTTCCTGGATGACATGTAACTTAAACAGACATGCAGTAACAAAAAGGAATCAGAAACAGCTCCAACAGGGTACTTAGCTTAGAAAATTGAAGATCCAATGGCGAAGACGGCAAGAAGCACTGACGTTTGACTGGCGGCAGAGAAGTTCTGAGGAAAGGTATGTGCAGATGTCACTTTTATGGCCCATGCTCCCTAGGCCAACATCAGACATCCCACATACCTAACAGTGACTACAAGCTTTTGTATATTGGCTGGACGTTTGGGTAGCAAGCAGAGGATAACCCAAGAGTTTGGAATACTGTAACATGAGAATAGAAGGACATTTATGGAGAGGTTTAGAAGGGTAGATATTAACAATAGTATTGAACAGTACTTTCGCACAAGAGGGTAAGGATTGTTTTAAGGAAAAGGGAAGAGGCAAAGAAGGATTATAACATAAATAAAATGCAATAAAATCACTTATCTGGCTCAAGAGAATATGGCACCACATCTAACTCACAAAGTGGCAAACGAGATCTGAGCTAATTGCGATAGGTGTATTGTGGGTAAGGGATGAGCTAGAAAGGTTTTGGTTCCCACAAGCCATTGTGGTGGCCAAGTCGGTTCCAAAAGATTGGAACTGAACCCACAGACTGAGGACAGAATACAAACTTATATCAGATTAACTGTGCTGGATGATAGAAAGAACCCAGGTGTCTGTAGTCATCTGCTGTCAAACAAGAAAGGAAAGGGTTAGCCTGAGGGACAGGGGAATCTGGCAGGTGAAAGGGAAGGCTAGATGTAAGATAGAGGCAGATTTGTCAGGAAAGGAAGGTTTTGGCCTCTAGAACTCTGAGTGGGTTTGTCTGGAAAAATCCATTTAGTAACCATCTTACTTCTATTAAGTTGTCTAGGCTACCAATGGATAAAAAGAAGATTTTGAAGGCAGTTCATCTGGAACATAGGCACAGGGGAAACAAAACAATTGCTTCAGGTCTTGCACAACCTTGTCCTTATCATGAAGGGTTTTAAACAATTTTGCAGTAGCAGTGCCAACATTTCTGGTTGTCTAAGAGAGATTCTAAAAGTTTGGGCTTAATGCCCTCAAGTAAGGCTTCAAGGTACAACCAGAAGTATCTCCTCATGACAGAACCAGATGCAGCTGCCCTAGAAGAGGCATCAGCTGCATCACTGCTCCATTTCATGGAATGTCAAGCTACCTAATAGGCAGAGCTCAGAAAGAAAAAGCAGAAGTCTTATTGTGTGAATTAGGAATGTCACTCAAAACTCCCCTACACCTGGAACAGAAAAGCCAGGATATATCTAGTCATGTGGGTCTAATAATTAATGGCCCTAAAAGTCAATTTGGCAGAAATATACACTTTTTCCCCATACCTCTCCATAGCGTGGCTGTCCTTGCAGAAGGTAAAAGCCTGGAAGAGAAAAGCAGTTTGGATGGTTTATATGTGGACATTGATACAACAGCAGAATCAGATGAAGGACTTTTATAGAAGTATTTATGATTCTTATGGATTTTATAAAATCCATCTGGCTTTTTAGGGGCCAAAGGTTGAGTGTCAGGGGCCTAAGAAGCTGCTGTAAATGCATCCAAAAGGGCAGCTAAAACAGGAGGGGCTGTAGTGGGCCTGTGAGAGTCCATTTCCAAGAGTTCATATAATCTCTTTTGAACCTCAAAATTCTGGGAACAGTTCCACTTAAAGTGCTCCATCATATGGACCGCTGTATTCTCAAAGGATACTTCTTCAAAACAAGAGTTGGGGACAAAATCTTCCTCACTAGATTCCCAGAGCCGGAGGAAAGTACATCTGGGAGAAATATGCTAAAAATTCTTCAGAAGAAACTAACTCTTCATCAGTGAGCAGAAGCAGGGAGAAATGAACCTTTCCCGGTTTTCAGGGCCAAAAGGACATTAAACAGCCCCTGGGTAAAGTCTGGCCACTCCTTGGGAGGATCCTTAGCCACAATCGATATATTTTGTTTTTGTTTCTTTTTTAATGAAACATCTGATTTAACAAATCTAGGAGGTTTCAGACCCCTGCCTAGATTTGATGAGGGTACCAGGCACTTCTTCCCTGGCTACAATTTAGGGAATATCCCCAGGCCCTTTAGATATAATCAGTCATGGTGCCCCTCTCTACATCTGTACCACACAAATGCATAGCCTTAGTGGATGTGCAAGTAGACAGCTCTATGTTGGCTTCCAAATGGGTCATGGCAGAGGGAAATGGTGGCAGCACTGGATGGTCCTTGTGTTCTCCATCCAACATGAGAGAGACATCCAGTGGAGGTTGGGCAGCAGCAGGATCTGTAAGCACTTTCTTAGTTTTTCTCTTAAGTGGCAGCTGAACTTCATGGTGGACTGATTCAATCATGGTACCAAGTCAAAATCTTCAGTTTTCCAAATAAGTTGAAAGGGATGATAAATTGCTGCAGTGTGACTTAAGGACAAATACCTAACAAATATAATGAGTATGGTTGTGCACAGTACCCACACACAAAAAGGCACTTCTTGTGTCTATTTTTATGAGGAATCTGCCTCTCTCACTCACATTTTCCTTTTGTGGATGACATGAAAACAAACTACAAGGAGGGGGGAAAAAAAGGAAGGAACCCCAATGGGGATCTTATATTTAGAAGGCCTGGTAGATAAAGCAGCTCGGTGAGTGGTATACAGACTGAATTTTGAGTTGGTGTTCATCTGTTGGCAAAGAACTTCCGTGGATTAGGTGTCTGTACATCACACATGTACTTTTCCACTTACACATAGGGCATACATCCGCCATACGAGTCCTAGAAGTTGCACATGCTTTGATATACTGGCCAGACATTACGCTATCCTCAGCTGGATATCCCAAAAGTAAAAAATAATGCAATAGTGATAAACGAGGACATTTAGGGCACCACAGCAGCTTCCTCATATGCATCAGCAGAAGTATTATTAGACCTGTACTGGCCATCTCATCAACTATCCCCAAGAATTCCTTGTCTGTAATTAAACCATTCAAGCAGATATCCTCAAACCTTTCTAGAAATAACTTCAGCTTCTATTGAGAGAAAAAAGGCCTTCTTTCTTGCAGGAGTCCAAGAGACTTCATGGAAAATTCCACTTTTGGATGGTGTTCAATTTGACATAAAGGTTAAATAAGAACTCTTAAAACTTGGCATCACTTCTTTGAAAGTGAACAGCCCTCTCCTCCTCCTCCTGACAGTGAACATAAATCAGGCAGTCATCTAGGTAAGGGTAGATGTGAATGCCCTTGTTCCTGCTGTACACGATTGCTGGAGCCAAGCAATTTATAAATAACCTGGGGAGCAGTATGGCATACCAAACTACAAGGAGGTTAACTGGTAAGGGAAGTTCTTGCCTCAAATCCAGTAAAGCACCTCTGGTCACTTTGGACTAGAACATACAGGTAAGAATCAATGAGGTCCAGAGTATCCAAAAGTGTTTGACAAAGTAATAATGGTAAGGGTATCAGGTGTTATTAACACTAAGAATTTTGGAACCCTTAGGAAGGTGTTCAGTCTGAATTTCCAAAAGAGGCACCACAGCACCTATTTCCTAGGTACTAGGAATAGCCCAAAGTAGGCCACGTTGGTTTGAACCTCTTTTGGCCTGACCCTATCACACCTTGCTAAGCAGCCTCTAAGACATGAATTAGAGGACCTTTTTGATACTGAAGTGCCACCATTTTTGATTTTACTCAATAAGTCTGAAAGACCACCTGTAGGACTCACCTATCTTTTGTGAAGCTTTCCTTCTTTCCTCAGAACACATACAGCTGACCTCCTATTCTGGGGAAAGATAGGAAAGAGATGTGGACTGGGGTAAGATTATTGGGAAGAGGATCTTAGTAGTCAAGGCAACTTCTGCTATGCACGGTTGTTATGAGAGACCCCAGGCTCCCCTGTAATGTTTTTATACTGGCCATTTTTGCCTTTTATCTTGCTTGCCTTTGTCCATCCACTGACAATATAGCTGGTTCTTAGTGGGAAAATTTCTGCCAAATCTTGGGAATGGGTAAGTGAAAACACATTTAACACACAGTCTTCATCAACTCCTCCAGACTGCTGTATACTTCTGCTATATGGGGTCCAGACAGCAGCTATTTGTCTAGTGAGGGCGCTATGAGCTGTGTTTTGATATCTCCTGTCAGTTGGTGAAGCCTCAGCCAGGCTAATTTTCTGATAACAGACTCTGTGGCCATTGCCCTGGATAACTCATCCACAGAATGCATCCAATTTTTTGTTTTCACACCCCCACTGTCTGAAGACCGTCAAACCCTTTTCTTGATCCAGCAGCCTGCATGTTCCCCATCTACCAGGGGTGACAGCCAACAAAATGGAGATGTAACTTAGACGGCCATTGGGGTGGTTCTCACTTTTTATGTTTATGACACTATCCCCACTGCACGTGCTTATAACCTGCCCAGATTTTTGTGTGCAAAGAATCTCAGCAAGAAACCACCTCCAGTTTGATGTAACCCCCTTAGGACATGTCTGCCCCCTTGAAACTAGTGCTCCATGGGGTCTCTGGTCCCCACTTGCGATTTTACTATGGAAATGCATGTCAAAGACATGCACACCCGCAACACACTTTGATGTCAGGTGAGCTTGCAAGTCACATCAATCCATTTTTATGTCAGCTACTCAAACTACAGTCACCTCAGTTATAGTTATGACTGTCTCTATGCCAAGGGAGCTGGCTATACCTGCATTTAATGGGATCTTTAGCCACTTGACCAATGGTATGGATGAATTCTAAAAGTTTAATCTACAAGTCTTCAGACACTTACCCCCACTTTTCCCCTCAGCTTGTTGAGCAGCTCAGACTGGTACTTGCTCATATTTATCTAACAATTAACTCACTCACTCCAGTAGAGCTTAAGAAATTTGCACTGTAACTTCCAATGGGCGGAGACCAAGTCTTTTGACAGAATCAAATTATGTCTACACATTTCAAACAAATGCTTATATTTCTGGAACCATAGGAGTTATGAAAGAAGTATAAATGGCAAACTCTTCAGCTCAAACTATTTTTATAGTGGTAGTGGTACTATTCTTTAGGTTCTAGATCTTAAACCGAATTTTATAAGTCACAGTAAATGCAGTAACTATTACATTTGTAATATTTTGTAACAACTTAAAATATCTAAGCAACCACTGAAGTTGCACACATACTGTCAGCAGCATTTTATTCATCCAGCTGAGAGCAAAGGAGTTCTGCCTGTGTTACTTGAATGTTGAAATATTCAGAAAATGTGAGAGTTATATCTATATAAATTAATATAATAAAAACAACAGTTAATATCAATTTACCTGCACTAGACAGAGGTAAAATATTAATGCAGTTTAGTTTGCCATTGTGTAAGCTTTAAGATGAAATCTTTTTTAAACCTTGTACATAGCCTGGTTTTGGAATTATTGATGCAAATATGAATAAGCAATATTTGATGCCTAGAGGCATCAGTAGGAGTTAACTGCAGATGCACCTGGAGGAGTCACTCAGATGTAATATCCTGAAGCCTAGGAGACCAGATGTACATACAGTCTTCCCAAATCAGTCATGGATCTTGATCTCCAAAACATATATGTACTTGGAGTTGGAAACAACTTTAAACAGCTTTCTGACTCTACAAACACCACCCTGGATCCGATGGGATATTCTTGTACAAAAATTTGAGAAAATCCTAGACCCTACTGAATCTACCAGGCTTCTTTAACAAAAAGAAAGGGACAGCAGTCTAGTTCCACTGAGGCAGCCAGAAAGCCATTCTCTAAAGCTCTAAGTTTCTGGAGATACTGGCACAGGTGTGTGGTCATCCAAGTCAAAGAGATTGAAACACCTTTCAGCAGAGACTTCCTTGGTATCCCATTTGAAATGTTACTTCATTTTACAGATAGCATCACCAAATACGATTTTCTCTTTGGTGACCCAAACCTCCATCTTTCGGCCATGGACATCACCTCTAACCAGTACCAAAAGGATAATGCCCACACCTTCATATACAACAATCCATGCACTAGATTCACATACCTTCAGAGGGGCATCTGTCTGAATTCCTTGTAAAGACCTCTGGCTTGGGTGCACTTGCCTTTGTCTGAAGGTATGGTAGCCTCCAGACAGGCAATTCCAGAGGCTTCAGACAATTCAAGCACATGGGCGTGGGCTTGTGAACATGCATTACCACACTCTGCATCCTCAAGTCAAATCTGGACATTGGACATAAAGCTGATTCTCCACTGTCCATTTCCCCCTTCCCTTTCTGGGAAGAGGGAGGGGGGACATACATGACCTGTAGAGAACTACCAAACAACATGATGGCAGTGCAGGCCAAGGCCTCAAAACCTTTCGTTTTCTAAACAGACATGAAGGAAAAAAGAAGTTATGTCTCACCATAATGTTCCACTTGTGTTATTGATCTTCATCCATTCATCACTGATGGATTTCGGTTCCGAACCCTCAGAACCGAGTCGGCCTTACATCAAGCTTACGCCAGCCAAAAACTCTTGAGCTAAGTTTTACCCATAACCCCCTTCTCCTTGTTACCTCAGATCGAATTTGCCCTAATAAGTAAAGCAGAGGCCGTCTCCGAGCACAAACTTTAATCCAGGAAGTGGACCCAAATATCCCCCAGGAGCCTCTAGGAGGGGGAAGAAGGGTGGGATGTGATGAATGGATGAAGATCAACAACACAACATGCTAAGGGTTTACTATCATAAATTCGAAAATCAGAAAAAATTGTGTCTGCATTTTCGAATTTATACATCGGAAATGAAAATTTCTGAATTAACCTAAAGTCGAAAACAGCTGTGTATTGTTGAAAATGTCGCTCGCGACATTTACGGCAATACACAGCACTCCCACACATCCCGTAACTACCTACCTACCTAGCCTACACTCACAGTTATGTAGGGGGGCAAGCACCCCTGCACCCCCACACCACCCCTACCTTAATATTCTAACTCCGAGATCGCACTACAGTGAGGAAAGGGATGTATTTCCCTAACCGCACTGTACTGCGATCCCCCTCACATGAGCGAACGTTAGAATTGTGAATGCACAGTCCATTCGCAATGGTAACGTTCGCTCACATCACCTGCCGAAATATGAAGTATTCGAACATCTGTTGTTCGAATACTACATAGCCGTGCAAGTGCACGTTGGCATTGTGATGGTAAACCCATGCTAAGACATAACTTCTTTATCTGATGTTGTCAATCTTCATTCCATTCATCACTGATGGGGCAGAGTCCCCAGCTACCTTATATCTATGGGTGGCCCTATGAAAGAATATTCCTGAGCACCATTGAACCAAAGGACGCACTTCCCCTGGAGACCAGATCCAACTTGTAATGTGTGATAAAGGTATGGGCAGGAAGCCCACATAGCTGCTGCACAGATGTCGTCCATTGAAGCTCTGGAGTGGAATGCCACAGAAGTTGCCATTGATCTGGTGGAGTGAAGCTCTGATGTTTGGAGGAACAAACTTTCTTTCTTGGTTATAAATGAAAATTATACAGTCTCTCAGCCACTTGGATAGGGTCACTTTAGAGCCTTACTTTCCAATTTTTGGACCAGAAAAGGATAAAAATAACTGGTCTGATTTCCTGATTGTTTTTGTTCTAAGTAAAATCTCAATTGTCTGTGGACATCCAGTAAATGTAAACAATACTCTCCCTTGTTGGAAAAAAAAACAGGCAAATCAATAGTCTGATTAATACAGAGCTCAGAGATTACTTTGGGCAGGAAGGAAGGGTTGGTCTGTAGTGATACTATGTCTTTGTGGAAAATCAAATAAGGACGCTTGGTACAAAGAGCTTGGTGCTTGGAAATGCATTTGGCCAAAGTAATAGTCACCAAAAAAAGAGATTTCCAAGATAGAAATTTGATGTTACACGTGGCTGCTGGGTCCAAAGGAGTCTGTGTCAAATATTATAAGACAAGTGTGAGACTCCAGGGTTCTGTGGGCTGCTTAATTGGAGGTCTTTGAATAATGGATTCCTTTCAAAAAGATTTTGCTCAGACGATGAGAGATTAAAGAGAAGTCACCAAAAACCATTATGAAAATTCTAAATGGCAGCTAAATGAACACGAATAGTTGATGCTGCTGTGCCCTCCTCAAAGTAGAGAGTACTGGAGTACAGCAGAGATCGGTGCAGAAAAAGGATCTAGTTTTCTCTGTCTAGACCAAATAGAGAATCTTTTCCATTTGTCAGCATAAAACTTTCTGGTGGATGGTTTATGCAAAGCCATAATAATGTCATGTACTGGAGTGGAAAGATTAAGATGTCTGGCGATCATCGGAAGTGGAGAAGCCAAGCTGTGAGTTTGTGACTGGACAAGTTCAGGTGGCTCAACCCTTGGGGGTGAGAAATCAGATCTGGAGTTGGATCCAAGGTCCATGGTCTGCAAAGTAGATGAGGCCAGAGAAAGGTGAACCATACTTGTCGAGGTCAACTTGGTGCTATGAGGATCACTTTGCTTTTCAACCGAAGAGCTTTCTTCAGAACTAGAGGAATGGGAGGGTAAGCATAAAGCAGTCCTGTGGGCCAATTGTGGATAAGCATGTCCCTCGGGGACTCCTCCTGCAGGGGAATTAGGGTGAAGTAGTTGCTGCATTTGTGGTTGGACAGGGAGGTGAATAGGTCGCAGCAAGGCTGGCCCCAACGGCTGAAGATCTTTGCCACTAAGTTGGAGATGAGGGACCACTCATGAGGCAGGAGAATGCATCTGCTCAATTTGTCTGCGATCATGTTGGAGTTCCCTGGGATATGCATTATCAGAAAGCGGTTGGAAGCTATCGCCCATTGCCAAACTCTCATGGCCACTCAACATAGGGGGTAGGACTTGGTTCCTCCTTGTTTGTTGATGTACCAAACTACTGACATGTCTGATTAGATAACAATTGTTCCCGAAGGAAGGGCAGACTGAAATACTTGCAATGCTAAAAGCAATGCCCTCAGTTCTAGAACATTTATGCAGATTGGCCTCTAAATCAGACCATGTGCCTTGGTAGTCATTCCCTGAAAATGCCACCCCCCAATCAGGGAAGCGTCCATGGTCACAATGGCACTGGGTTTGAGGGGGATGGAAGGATCGGCTCCAAAGTTCTATGTCTGGCTTTATCCACTAAGAAAGATCTAGTTTGCATCGATTTGTAATTTGAATCTGGAAGGACAACGGGTGTTGATTCGGATACCACTGGGTTAACAGAAGCCACTGTAAGAGTCTCATGTGGAGCCTTGTTAGGGGTACTATTGATATCGATGCTGTCATTGACCCTAACAGCAGCAGGACCTGTCGAGCCGGAATCAAGTTGTGGCAGAGTATCACTTGGAGCTGGATCATTGGTCTTTGAAGCCTGTGATCTGGGGGAGAGATTAAGCAAGAGTGGGTATTGAACATCACCCTTATAAATTCCAAGGTTTGGGTTGGAGTGTGGACTTTTCCCAGTTTATGGAAATTCCCAGGTGATGTGCCAAAGAGAGGGTGTAGTGCAAGGCTGTTACCAGTAAAAGCTTTGTGGGAACGGTGAGGAGCCAATCATCCAGATATGGAAACACCCAGAATCCTTGTAGTCTCAAGTGAACTGTCACTGTTGCTATGCATTTGAACACTCTGGGGGCTGTATAGAGTCTAAAGAACAGGGCCCAAAAATGATAATGATTGGCTCCCAGCCAGAAGCGACGGAACCTTCAGGAGTGTTTGTCCATCTTGATGTGGTAATATGTATCCCGACAGTCTATCAAGCACATCCAATCGCCTTCCTCCAGAAAGGGGAAAATGGACTGAACCGTGACCATCCGGAATTTTGTCTGGCTGATGAACTTGTTTAAACAGCTGAGGTCCAAAACTGGTCTCCAGTCCCCTGTCTTTTTTGGCACCAAAAAGAACCTTGAGTAAATCCAAATCCGATCTGGTGGGACTTTCTGGATGACTCACTTTGAGTACAGTTTTTCAATTTGTAGAGCTGCTTTTTCCCCTTAGACTGGGTGGAACATCTGGGATTCATTTTGGGTAGGAGTCTAATGGGATTTGGTAATCTCTGGATATTATCTTCTGCACCCAAGAATTGGTAGTAATTGATAACCACGCATGGAGTTGTAGAGAAAGATGTCTCCCGACTGCTTTCAAAGGAAAGCAATTGGGCTGTTCTTCAGAAGTGCTGATAGGGCTGTACAGAGGAAGAATCTCTGGAACCCTGATTATGCGGACCCCTTCTGCCTCTGTAGGGGTGTTTTCTGGAAGAGTTGCCCCCTCTGCTTCTGGGGGTGAACTCACCATGTGTGTCATGAAAAGGACCCTGAAACTTTTTGTGCCAAAATTTCCCACTTCTCTGGTTCCTGGAAAAGAGACGCCGAGGAGTGGAGAAACGTACACCAACCGCAGACAGGGTCTTACTGTCCTGCTCACACCTAGCTAGCATGTCCTTCACTTTAGGGCCAAACAGGAAAGATGCTTCCACTGGAGCGTTAAGGAAGGAAGACTTAAAAAATATCTGTGAAGTCACACAGCCGCTTCCAGACATGTCTCATACCTACATCTGAACCCACAGCTCTAGACGCCCCTTCAGTTGCATGTGAAATTAGCCTCATGGATGAATTAGAAATTAATTCCAGGGTTGCTAGCTGCGAGGCTACCTTGTCATTAACCTCGTCAGACACCTGCCCTGACAGAGTACCAGAGAGTTTGGAGATGAGGTCTTTCTGGAGTCTGGTGAAATGTGCTAGGTAATTCAAGGACCGAATAGCAAAGGTCAATGAAGCAAATACTCGCTTCCCCAGTTTGTCCACCACTCCCTGTTAGGTGGGTGAACATTATGGCTCTCCTCAGCAAGCTCTTTCTTGGTGGCTGCTGCCACCACCATAGCATCTACTGGTAAACCTTTTGACCAATGTGGATGTTTTTCAGGGTGAAAAAGGATCTTGTCTGGTCTCCTGGGGATTGCTTCAACAGCAACGGGGTTCTTCCAGGCACGGACACTCAGGAAGTAGATGGTCAAGCATGAAAAGCCTGCAGAAAAATGGATTCCTCTGAGGAAAGATTTTTGGGCTTCCAATCACCCCTCTGTTTCATGATCTCAAGGATGTCTCCGAAGGAGACATCTTCAGGGGGTGATCGTGGGGACCCTTCCCCTTCACTGTAATCCATATTGTCAGTAAGGGACTCCTCAGGGGAGTCCACATGCTTCCTCTTACATGATTTCTTCCTAGCAACTTCCTCAGTGGGAGCTTCTGAAGAGGATCTGGAGGAAAGGGAACCCTGCAATAGGGTCTCCTGCAGCTCCCGTGCTTGATCCGAGATGGTGGCCTGTGACAGCTGCAGCTAGGGGGGATGACATGGAGGTCCCAACACTGAAGATTTGCCTACAGAGGCAAGAGCCATCTCCATTGCCAGGAAGGCAAGGCCACCTGAAGAAGGATGGGAGCCCAAAACTGAGAAAGACAACCTCGGAACCGGGGTCACACCCTACTCTGTTGAGCCTGCTCCCAGGAATAGAGCCTCAAGCTGGATTGGTACCAACAGGGATCCTGGCACTGTGGACGGAACTGTAGAAAGGGTCGGTGCCAAACTCAGAACCGAGGAGCCTGTAATCCAATCTCAGCACTGAGGAAGACCCTAGTTCTAATGAAACTGAAGATCAAAGGGTCGGCTCTGGAGCCAAAGTGAGATCCACTATTGGCGCTGAGGGTGCAGAGAGAGGCGTCGGTGCTGAGGGCTTCGAAACCTGCAAGGACGACGAAGGAGGGGAGTAAGATGGAGTCCGTGAAGCAGATAACCCAAGTCCTAGGAGGGATTGGGTTTTTGAATCAGAAGGAATCCACCTGGCTGTCAGCAGCTGGTCCACAAGGTGCACCACATCGAATTCGGAGAGGCTCCTGGTTGACCTAGTGGATATCCCCGAAGGGGACTCTGGATGCTCTAAGAAAGGACTATAAGTGTGAAGGGATCCACAGACTGAGAATATTGGTTCCGTGCTTGCACGTCTAATGGCACCATCATCAATTTTGAGATGATAGGGGCAGTAGTGTCCATCTGAGCTAGAGAAACTGTGGGAAGGCTCGGAGCCATGATAGGGTTGAGGTCAAAATTTTAATATCAGTCACAATTGGTGCCACAGATTTTGTCATTGGTGCCCATGCAATTGATACAGATAGTACCAAAATCGGTGTCATAGATGACGACTTCTGGTCTGGAGCAGAAAGTTTTGTAAGTTTTGGTTACTGTGGTCTTTCCTTCTCACTGGAAGGTGAGGAGGAAACGGAATGTGGTCTCTTTCTCTTTTGGTCTGGATAAAGTTCAAGTACTTCCACTGTTGTTGGAACCATTTCCATGGCTTTGGATGTGAACAGCTGCTCTAACACAGGATTTTGTTAGCGCTACCTGGCTTGTGATGGTCTGGAGCATCTTCATGAAAATTAAGTTTCAAAACTATTCTGTATCCTAAAACAAGATCTCTCATCCAAGAGTCTGTAGTCAAAATAAATCACTGACTCCTTTAAAAAGGATAGCCTTCCATTTATAAGGTGAGGAAGGAGAGGATAAAAGAGATGAGAGAGACTACTAAGACAAGTCAGTACTGAGAGGCATTGTACAGAGATGGTGTTGGTCTATTGCTCCTACTTCAGTGTAACCTTCTGCCTCCCCAGCCTTGTCTTATCCAACAGCCTCTTTCAAAAGCTTGCTTCTACTTAAACCTCTTGGCCCTGATGTACTTACCAGAAGAAGGGAAATACTTGGTGGGAAAACTGCTGCTGCATTTTGAAACTAGGGTGTGAAAAAAAATTTCACTGTCTGGAAAAGTTTCACATTTTCATCAATATTTTTATGTATTTCATGTAAACGGGAACCATAAAGCAAGTAGTTGTCCTAAGGGGAATTAAGGATTTGTTTCTGACATCACAGAAAGGCTGGGTTCTTTGCCAAGTGTATCTTCTGACTCCAAGGCTGTTGCCTTGGCAGATACACATTACAGACACATTTTATATGTTTTCAAGTCTGAGCAATACACGAATATGCTTGAACAGATTCAGTAATAAAAGATGTTTTGAGTATAGAAGCCACAACCTCTTCCCTATGCCTAGTATGTTTCATCGATAAGGTAAAGTAAGTTATGGGCTGGAGAACTGATGCCCCTTACATCAAAAGTGGGTGGTTTGTGTGTGTTTCTATACACACACCCATATATAAATATGGATCTAGAACGTTTGCTCGAATAAGCAAACGTCCGAGACTGTAACAACCAAACACACTTTAACAAAAGCGTTTTCGTTAAAGCGGCTTAAAAAAAACAAAACAAAACACTACATTAACATTTTAGCAGGGGGCACACCCCCCACTTTAATATTCTCCCTCTGAGACAGCACTACAGTGGGGAAAAGGAAATTTTCACTTACCCGCAAGGTAGTACAGCCACGGCAACAGGCATACTTACGCAAAAGTGCTTCTTTGGTGAAAAGCACTTTCGCATAAGTATGCCTGGCCGTTTGGGTTTCGGACGTTTGCTCATTTGAGCAAACGTCTGGAACCCATATATATATATATATATATATATATATATATATATATATATATATATATATATATACACACACACACACACACACACACACACACACGTTTGTATCTAGTCACACACACACACACACATATATATAAACACACACACACACATATACACACACACACACACATATATATATATATATATATATATATATATATATATATATATATATATATATATATATAAATATATGTTGTTGTTGTCTTCGGCTTTTCGGTTAGTTGCCACAGCGGAACTCCGGTCCGCTAATGATTGGCAGTAGATTTTCACGAACACCGAGGTGCCAGCTCGACGTTCAACCTTCAACGAAGGCACACCCATTTACGCATGTCTTTCGAATGCTCACCCAACCACGGGGAGGACATGCAGACTCCACACAGAAGGCAATCCGTGCACTCCAGCCGAGAATCGAACGGGAAAACCTCTTGTTGTGAGGCAACAACGCTACCGCTGCACCACCACGGATGTTTTTTATATATATATATATATATATATATATATATATATATATATATATATACACACATACATATATATATATATATATATATATATATATATATATATATATATATACACATACATATATATATATATATATATATATATATATATATATATATACATTCATATATATATATATATATATATATATATATATATATATACATTCATATATATATATATATATATATATATATATACACACACACACACACACACACACACACACACACATATATATAATATATATATACATATATATATATATATATATCTATATATATATATATATATATATATATATACATACACACACTTCTTCCGAACCAGTCTAAAGTTGTACAAGGTCTTTCTTTTCTTATTTACACACACACACACACACACACACACACACACACACACACACACACACACACACACACACACATATATATATATATATATATATATATATATATATATCTCTATATAGTGCCCATTGAATGGCGCACGACAACAGTTATCTCACTCCACAAAGGGGGAGTCACCACTGATCCTGGGAACTATCGCCCTATTAGCCTGACGAGCCTGGACTGCAAGGCCATGGAAGTCATAAACAAAGACATTGGTAATCGCCAAACTCTGGACCCCACCCAGATCGGGTTTGTGAAAGGCAGATCATGCCTTCTGAACCTGTTTGACTTCTTTGAGGCAGTCACCAAAGCCGTAGATGAGGGTAATGTGGTTCACACAGCCTATCTTGACCTCGCCAAGGCTTTTGACACCAACCCCCATTCTGGAATTATAGCTAAACTCACTAAACTAGGTATAAATCCCTACGTCACAAGATGGGTTGCCAACTGGCTCAATGACAGAACCCACACTGTAAAAGTTGCAGACTCCAAATCTAACTTCAAACCAGTGACAAGTGGAGTACCACAGACTTCAGTCCTGGGAACTCTCTGGTTTGGTATCTACTTCTCTGAAGTACAGGCCAACACAGAAGACCTCTGGCTAACAAAGTTCGCAGATGACTGCAAACTAGGAGCCATAGTCGAGTCCCCAAATGATGTGGATATCCTACAGAAGGGCTTCACTGAGACAAATGCCTGGTGTCAGAGGCATGGCCTCAAGCTCAATGCCAAAAAGTGCATTGTCATCCCCTTTGGTAAAAACTCTGTACCCATAAAATACCACATGAACAGTAGTCTACTTAACGACGAATGTGTGATAAGAGACCTTGAGACCCAGGTGGGCAGTAGTCTCTCCTTTGTTAATCACATTGCCACAGTAGTCAAGAAATCCTTCTATGTGGCACACCTCATCACAAAAGGGTTGTCATCCAGGAAAAAAGAGGTCATTCTTCCCTCTACTCGACACTCATTAGACCTATTACAGAGTACAACAGCCCTTTTGGAATGTACCTCAAAAGTCATCTGCAGCAGCTGGAAAGGCCACAGAAGTACCTCACAAAGGGTATTACTGGCCTCAAACAGATGCCTTACACTGAACGTCTCAAAAAACTCCAGCTTTACTCTGTAGCATATCGTCCTTCTCCAAGATCATCTCCGCCTAACATATAAAGCTATGTTAAATCCAGAGCTGTTGGACATGCTACACCTTAAGAAATCCCAATCCCTCTGAACTACACGCTCTAGGGACTTAAACCTTGTCACCACAATAAACAGGACATGATGGAGGGATAGATTCCTGTCCCAGAGACTTCCTATACTCTGGAAAAAGCTACCCATCTATGTCAAGCAAAGTTCCTCCTTAGCACTCTTCAAGAAAAATCTTGATGAGTGGATGGGAAATAGGAAATACACCCCAGGGATCATTTCTGTGGCTCTGCTCGACAGGGGCACAGGAAATTAACTTTCTTGGGTGGCGTAAGCCAGGGAACCTTATTGGCTAGTCTTACTTAGGCCCTTGGGCCAATAGCCTAGTACCTACCTACCTACCTACATATATATATATATATATATATATATATATATATATATATATATATATATATATATATACACAGACACACACATATACATACACACACACACTTCTGAACCTGTCGACAGGTCTACAAGGGCTATTTTTCTCACTTCCAAGAGGATTATTTACAAGGCCAACATATCTCCTCATATCCAGGGAGGTAAACTGACTTGCAATGGATTCTTATACAGTCTTTTTTTTTTATTTTGCCCTCCACTCAGTAAAAAAAAAAGAAGTTATGTACTCACCATAATGTTCCATGTATGTAGTCCATCTCAATGAACATTATTACATGTGGGTTCAGAGCCGATCCTCAGCTCCGACTTGGATGCTTTTAGAAAGCCTGAAAACTTCTGATTGGCTCATGGCTAGGAGGTATCCCATGGTGCATGAGCACACTCCCCAGCACACTCTTGTTTGCTGCTAGTCTATATAAAGAGAAAAAGTAGTAAGGAGAACAAAGGTTCGGAAGAATAAACCCTAATAAAAGTGTCCTTTATGATATAAACCACCGTAGAAAACTGTTTCCAGATCCTCCAGGAAGGGGGCTGGTGGGTGGGTTCATAATAATGTTCGGCGAGATGGGCTACATACATGGAATGTTATGGTGAGTACATAACATCTTTATGTTATGAAGTCCCATCTCGCCTCCATTATTACGTGTGGGACAGCGTCCCTAGCATCTTGTATGGGTGGCTCACTGGAAAATACTCCTGAGCACCGTGGAACCAAATGAGGCCCTACCCCTGGAAGTTAGGTCCAATTTATAATGGGTAATGAAGGTATGAGGGGTAGCCCATGTTGCTGCTGTACATATATTATCAATAGGAGTCCTGGCTTGGAAGGCAGCAGAAATAGAAAATGATCTAGTAGAATGCACTTTGACTTTAAGGGGCAACTCTCTTCCCTCAGGAGTATAAATGAAAGAGATGCAGTTAGAGATCCAGTTTGATAGTGTGACCTTAGAAACTGGCAAACCCATTCTTGTTTCAGCAAAGGAAATGAATAGCTGGTCTGATTTTCTAAATCTTTTAGTTCTGTGGATGTAGAAACGCAATTGCCTATGTACATCCAATTGGTGAAATCTATACTCTGCTTTATTGGTGTGATTGGGGAAGAATACTGGCAATTCGATAGTTTGATTCAAGTGAAAATGGGAGCAGACCGTGGGGATAAAGGAAGGATTCGTACGGAGAGAGACCCTATCTTTGTGAAAATTTAAGTATGAAGGTTTAACTGATAGGGCTTGCAGTTCGAAAACTCTTCTGGCTGAAGTTATCGCCACAAGAAAACGAGCCTTCCACGACAGAAATTTTAATTGACAGCTGTAGGCTGGTTCAAAAGGTGGCAAAGTAAGTTTAGATAGGACTAGATTTAGATCCCAGGGAGGAATGGGATCTTGAACGGGAGGTCTTAACATTATAGAACCTTGGAGAAAGGTCTTGCAAAGTTTGTGGGACATAAGGTTAAAATCATTAATTCCCACATGAAAATTAGATATTGCTGCTGGCTGAACTCTGAGTGTAGCAGCTGCTGATCCCTGGTAAAAAAGTTCTGACAGGAACTCAAGACAATAGGAATGGGGGCTGTAAATGGATTAACCTTTCTGTTATCTGCCCATATGGAAAATCTCTTCCATTTACTGTTATACAATTTTCTAGTCGAGGGCTTATGAGAAGAGGTAATGATATGGGTTACAGCTGGAGACAGATCGTGAAGCCTGACTAATAATGAAACTGGAGCAGCCATGCTGTCAGTTTGAGAGTGTGGAGACAGGGATGAAGAGAACTTGACATGTGTCAAGAGGTCTGGTACTGGGTTCAGAGTCCATGGATAGTCTAACAGGTGAGGCCCGAGGAAAGGGAACCAAATCTGATGAGGCCAGTAAGGAGTGATGAGGATCATCTTGCTTCCCAACAACAATGCTTTCTGTATAATCTTGGGAATGAGTGGAAAAGGAGGAATTGCATAAAGAAGTCCTGGGGGCCAATCGTGGATGAGTCCATCTCTCCGAGACTCTCCCAGAGGGGGAATGAGGGAGAAAAAGGTGCTGCATTTGGCATTGATAGGGCTGGCAAAGAGATCGCAAGCAGGGATGTCCCCTTTTTTGGAAGATCTGACAGGCTACTTTCTGGTTTCAAAGACCATTTGTGAGGTAACAAAATTGCCCTGCTTAGCTTGTCTGCTATCACGTTGGATGGCCCCAAGATGTGCGTTGCAATGAGAAAGCACTGGGAAGAAATCGACAGTTCCAAACTCGCAGGGCCTCTTGACATAAAGGGCAAGATCTGGTTCCTCCTTTCTTGTTTAGATATCATATCACCGACATGTTGTCTGTCTGGATAGCTATCATCCCTAGAGGGAGAAAGTCATGAAGTGCTTGCAATTCTAGAAGCACCACTCTCATCTCTAGGACATTGATATGCAGATGGGCCTCGTGATCTTGCCTTGGACAGTCCTGCCTAGATAATGCCCCTCACACCCTATCTGAGAGGCATCTGTGGTCACAGTGGCAACGGGTTGATGCGGTACAAAGGGAGTCCCTGTGCTAAGGTGACCTGGCTGAATCCACCAACGGAAATCCTTTTTACAAAAATCTGTGATTAGTATCTGGTGATGCAGGGGCAACTGCTGAAAAGACCACTGGGATGACAGGAGCCATTGGAGTATTCTCATATGTAGTCTTGCTAATGGTACCAATGTTATAGTTGACGCCATTGTTCCAAGAAGTTGTAACACCACCTTCGCTTTGACTCTTCGAAGGGGAAGTATCCTGTAAATTTGCTGTGAAAGATTTTGTATTCTGTCTGTTGGTAGTCTGGCTATCATAGAGACCGTGTCTATGTTTGCTCCTATAAAGGTTATAGATTGAGCGGGCAAAGTTAAGGATTTTTCCCAATTTATAGAGACTCCCAACTGGGAACAGAGCTTGATTGTCGAGTCTCTGGATTGAACTAGAAGATCCCTGGTGGTGGCGGTCAGGAGCCAATCGTCCAGGTATGGAAAAACTTGGATTCCCTGATGCCTCAGATGGGCTGTCACTACTGCCATGCATTTGGTGAACACCCGGGGGCTGTGGTGAAACCAAAAGGCAGTGCCCGAAACTGGTAATGATTGGCTCCCAGCCAGAAGCATAGAAAACTCCTTGATGCTTTGTCCATCTTGATGTGGTAGTAGGCATCTTGGAGATCAGGTCCATGCTGGCTATAGGTCCCACTCTATGATGCAGAATAACCACACCACATAGCTGAATGTCCTGGAGTCACTCACATTTCGGCCCAACACCATATTCATCGGTGATTTAAACCACAACCTCCAGACAAGTTTCTTCCCTAGGGAATGGAAGACTACATAAACTAGTATACATACAATACCACTAACATGCAGGCTCATGGGATATTGTCAATGCAACACCCTGAACAGCTGCTCTGCACACCTACTAGGGATGCAAATATCCTGGATCTGGTACTCACAAATAAGAATGTTTACCCCCCCCCCCCCCCACTCCCTTGTGTAATGTCCTCACTGGTCAGGTCAGATCACAAGTGTCAAACCTTGAAATAAATATAAAAGCTGAACTACAAGCAAACCTCAGAACCTTTAAGAACTTTTCCAAGGCTAATTACCTCCTATTAAGTGAAGGCATAGCTAAATTCCAAGCCCCACTAACTCGGAGAACATGGTGACCTATGTGGAAGCGTTTATGAAATAAATGTAGGACAAACTCCAAAAACAAGCCCTTTTGTTGTACCCCAATATGAATAAGTTGTACAACAAAAAAATAAAATAAAATTAAATTCTGTAGTAAAATAAGAAGCCCTATGCCCAAAAGACAAAAAACTCCCTCACTGGTCTCAATAAGCAACTCAGAGGACTAATGAAGTCCACTAAAGCCAACTTTGAGACTAAAGATAACTATATGGCAGTTTTCAGTTATGCACAAACGGCCATGTTAAACTAATAGTAAATGAAATTTCCTATACTAAACTGGTAGACAGAGCAAATTTGCAGGCCAATAAACTTAGTTCCAGCTTCACCCCTTATCACCCACAGTTTTCCCCAGGAAATATCCTCTACAATTTCTCTATCACTAAAGAACAGGTCCCTCACACTGCACTCTCCAGAGCTAAAAACACTATCAATGTGTCCTGGTAATATCTCAGGATGCCTCAAACAGCTTGAAACATGAGCTGTCAGGCCCACTAGAATCTCTATTCAACCACAGCCTCCAGACTAGTTTCATCCCTAGGGACTACAACTGTCATCCCTCTACACAAAGGCAGAAAATCAACAGACCTAAGCAAAGACACAGAAAGAATTACTGTGGCCCTGATAAAGACATAGGAAATCTTCAAACACTGGACCCATTCCAGTTCAGTTTTTTCAATGGCAGGTCATGCCTACTAAACTTAATAGACTTCTTTGAGAAGGTCACTACAGCTATGGGTGAAGGCAAAACAGTACCATCCTGCCTACCTTGACCTGCCAAAGGCTTTTGACACAATACATCACTTGGGTATTACAGACAAACTCAAAAATGTAGGTATAAATCCCTATGTTACCCCATGGATAGTCAAATGGCTCACAGGATACATGAAGTTAGGGTGGGGGAATCCACCTCCACTAAGAGGCCTGCTTCAAGGACCTCTCCTGTCTGGAATATACTTCTCTGAAGTCAAGGCAAATGTAGAGGGCCTTTGACCAAATTTCCTCACTGCAACTTGGGTGCAATCACTGAATCCCAAAAAGATGTAGGTACCCTTCAGGAAGGACTGAGACAGATAACACTGGTGCTAAAACTATGGCCTAAAATCAATGCAAAAAAAAAAATCATAATTATACCCTTCGGGAAGACAACCACCCTTGCAAATTACAGCACTGATCACACTCCCCTAAGAGCTGTCCCAGCGTTAAGGGACTTGGAAACTCAGGCTGACAGTAACCTAAACATCACCACCTGTCCATGGTAGTGAGAAAATCCTTCTATGTGGCGCAACTTATAAGTAAGGGTAGGGTATAATGGAGTACAGCACATCCTTCGACATGTACCCGACAAGGCATTTGCAGCATGAGGAATGGGCACAGAAATTCCTCACTAAAATAATACAGGGTGTAAATAATATGTACTATGCAGACCAATTGAAATGCCCTGTCCCTGTACTCATGTCTCCTGCAGACTACTGATGTGTCATTTATACCTAACCTATACGGCATTCTCTGATCCAGCCTTGATGGATGTGTTACACACTCCTAAACCAAACAGCACTGGAATTACCCAATCTAAGGATCTAAACCTAGTTTTTGACAAACAAAACATGTTGGAGTGACAGATATGTGTCTCAGAGATTACCCGCTTGCTGGAGCAGACTCCCCTTTCATGTGAATTTGGACCAATGGATGGAAAAATAGCACATTCACCCATGGCTTGAAGCCTGTGGTCCTTATGGATGGGGCAAATTTGTAGATGGCCTAAGGCATGGACATATACACCAAAGCCATTCTAGCCCATTGAGATTGATAAATGGGAAAATTTGGCCATGAATGGTTATCTTAAAAAGGCTCTAGGGCCATTTGCCTAGCAACTTCAAATGATCCTGTGATCAATACAGGCCCCATGAGAAAAAAGTAGTAGAAGCTGCAACTGCTCTGGTAGAATACCCTCTCAGTTTAGCATGAAAAGTTCTTCATCTCAAAACATACACAAAGGAAATGCACTGGAGACCCACTTGGATAAGGCTGCCTGAGTGACAGGCTTTCCAAGCCTCACCCTGGAAAAGGAAACAAACAGCTGCTCTATTTTCCTAAACCCTTTTGTTCTGCCCGAGCAGAATATGAATTGCCTATGAATACATAAGCAATAAAGTAAATATTCCCCCTTGTTATTGAAATGTGGAAAGACTGGCAAGTGAATAAGCTGGTTTAAAGCAGACTAAGAAGCATCTTTGGGCAAAATTAGGCTTACTCCGAAAAGTAATCCTGGCCTTATGAAAAGTCAAATATGGAGGAACTGAGGATAACTCATGCAGCTCAGACACTCTTCTGGCAGACATAACTGCCACCAGAAAAATGGGTGTTCCAAGACAACAATTTCAAGGAAACTGTAGCTGAAGGCTCAACAAGAGGACTATAAAGTATCAAAGGGAGATCCCCAGGGAGGGACCAGATCATAAACTGGAGGTTGCAACAAAAAGATATCCCTCAAGAAATCAATGGAAGTCTTTAAGTCTACCACAGGAGTATTATCCCTGCCAAGGTAAAAATTTGAAATGGCTGCCAGCTGAACCTTAACAGTTGAGTAACTCAAACAAGACTAAAAAAGATCAGCCAAATAATCCAAAATGGCATCAAATAGGGTTGAAAAAAGGTCCAGACCATTGGGAGGGGCCCAAACTGCAAAATACTTCCTCTTCCTGAGTAACTTTTCCATGTAGAATGTTTCTGGGAAGAATACAGAGAGACTGGAACCCCTGGCCATCACTGGAATTGGAGAAACCATGTGGTTAACCTGAGGGTACGAAGACTGGGTGAAGGAA